>NW_024872617.1:0-22981 GCF_019054845.1 Dipodomys spectabilis | reverse complement strand
AGGTTCTCACTCATACTGTCCAAGTGCACTGTCAATGAACTGCATTCCCGATCCATACAAGTTTTTTTACTTCTCTTTAATACATACATAGAAGTGTAATGGCTAGAGCATATATAATTCTCTTTGACCTTTTGAAGACTTGAAAACTTGCTTGCTAAAATGACTACAGTATTACACAAATCATTCTGTTATGCAGAGTATATCAATTTCTCCACAAATGCATTACTATATTTTGTGTCATCTTTTTATATTATGGTCATACTAGTGAGTTTTCTTTTTCTTTTTTCTTAGATACTAAAGAGAAGCTAAATTCATATGCTCCTCCTATTGACTATTTACATATGTTCTTTATAGGAATATCCTATTCGGGAAAAATTTATACAGAATTGGAAGATATAAAAGTACTTAAGATTCAGGATCATTGTAGCGTTAACATTGTAGCATTAACAAATATGTGTCCTCTATCTGTTAGATATGTTCTCACTACTTTCATTGAATTAAGAAAGGTTATCAGTTGGTATTAGTTTATTCTTGCTTTTCTTTGGCCACTAATGCTTTCCATGTCAAATTTTTGGAAACCTTTACTGATCCATTTTCATTAATTTTTACATTTATGTTTTGTAGGTTTTTAAAACTCACATTTAGTTGATAATCATTTTTTATTTTAAATTTTTGTATAAGATTTGAGGTAGTAGTCTAAGATCATTCTTTAAAACTAGAAAGGCAATAGTGCCAATACACCCATTTAAGATTCGATTTTTATTTCATTAAGTCATGGCATCCTTTTTAAAATCTATTGACAATAAAACTAAGAGTTTATTTTTGATCAATCTGTTACATACTTCTATGTGTCGGTTCTTTCACTAATAAAGACGGTAATAAGATTCAAATCTAGTTTGAGTGCTTAAGCTACACCATTTTACAAGAATGTTCTGACTGACCTGTATTCCTTGAATTTACATACAAGTTTATTTAGCAGGTGGACCAATATTCTACAGATATCTAGATGCTTGATAGTCACTCATATTTTGCACCTTGTGAAAACACAAGACCCCAGATATTATATAGGGAAAATGTCTTTAGGGAATGCTTAAAACAACTAAAATTAATTTAGGAATGAGTTAATATTTAGAAAATACAATAGCATAATCAAGTTGAATGATAACGACTTGAGCTGTACTACAGAAAGAGTGAGAGGGGATAGAATGATGGACCACCTAGGAGCTGTATGTCATTGTTACTGTGTTTCAAAAACAGAAAGACTTCAGAGAAGAGAAGGAGAAAAATAATCAAAGTGTCCTTAATCAAGTTTCTTTTTAATCCACCTAATAGTGTGGACTGAGAGTCAGAGAAGATGGGAAAAATAAAATAGAAAATAAAGCATTGTATAGACCTCTTACAATGTAAATAAATTGTAATAGGAATATGATAATTCATTTCCAAAGAAATAAAGGAAACAATAGCTGAACTCTAAAGGCAAAAAGAATGAAGAGAAAAAAGAAGCAAAGTAAAACCTTTATCAATAACAAACACAAGAATTTGGAAGTGAAAAAGCAGTGGAAATATTCTAAACAACAATAAAATTACAATAACAATTGCTAACGTGGATAGAAAATGGATTATATTTAATCATATGTAATTTTGAAAAAACATACTAGGAATGAATATTTAAAAGTCATAATTTAAAACACTATTTACATTATAACTACACAGTATAGTTCAGTGGTAAAATCTTGGCCTAGCATATGTGAAATAATGGTGTGATCTCCCAAGCATTACAAAGTACAAAGCACACACACAGACAAACCACATAAACACACACACACACACATACACACACATACCACATACACATTTGGAATATTAATATTATAATATTAAATAGAGGAAATTATTATAAATAATAAAAATAGGTTAATATATGAAATCATAACATTGCTCGTACTATTTAAACGTTTAGTAGAAATCAAATAGTCACAATATACTTGGATTTTCATAGATTAAGTAAATTGAAAATTAACAAATAGAAGACATGAGAACCTTTGCAAATAAGTTTTAAATAATAAACATTTTGAAACATGTATCCTTTAATTTTGACAAAAGATTAATGTTACTGGTATTTAAACCTTAAGATTTAGAATATGATAACCAGGTGCTCTATATCTCGCTATGGGTGGCTATATGTCTTAACATTTCACTCTGGATATTTTTGATAAGGTCTCATAATTTCTCAGGCTCTCCTGAATTACAAACCTAATCGCAGTTCCTACCATAGGTAGAAAATGGAAGCGACATATCACCATGCCCACCTCAAACTTTTTTTAAATTCAAGTATTTACAAGTATTTTTTTAAATTTTCAAGTATTTTTTAATTCAAATATTTACAAAAAAGTGACCAGGAAATGAAGCCTTTCTTAATATATTATGTGCTTCTTGAAAATACAGTAATTATTTGTTACCTGGAAAAATATGTTTAGAACTATAAGAAAATCAATTTATTTAAATTCACCAACCATATATAAGAAAATAATTTTAAATGTTCACATGTTAAATATTTTAAAAGTAACATATACGTGAATAATTTACATGTGTAAAAATCATGCAAAATTAAATTAACTAATCCTACTACTCTGAAAAAAATTATCTTAAAAAGCAAGAAAATAAGTAATTAAGATCAAATTTGAAATATAGAAAATAAAATCAAGTGTACTTGTTAGTTTACTTAAGTAATTGTAAACCCTTTTTATATCAATTTTATAATAAAAAATGCATGAACAAAGAAAGCAAAAGTACATTTGAACAATACCAACAGCAAAAGCATCAGTAATTGTTTGAGTGTACCAAAAAAATCGATGGTGGTGATAACCATGTTCCCTCCAAAAGAAATGTACTCATTACCTTATTTATGCAACTGTAACCCCTCTGTACTTTACCTTAACAATAAAATTATATTGAAATTAAAAATAAAACAAATAATATAATAATTAAGAATTCTTAGAAGCCATTAGTTAAAAACTTTATAAGAAACTGCCCCAAGTAACCAAGGAATATATTTTGATGATACTATTTAAATACTTAAACTTCAGCAGAAAAGCAAAATATTTAAAATCTGTTACAAATAAAGTAATAAATCAGAATATATTACTATAATAATCATTGGATGGATTTTTAGTGGCAGTCAAATATGTAAGAAAAGAGGCAATATGCCATTCATTTGCACTGAATAAGAAAGAATTTTCTAGGTCTTTTAAAATATATCATAAGTTTAATGAAGAAACTATTCTGTCACATCATATGATAATCAGATAAAGATGATATTAGAGCAAAGAACAGATTGTACTAAGTTTTGGGGTGTTAATGTATGTACTTATTTTGGTTTTGGAAAACTGTGAGGATTTCAACTTGGTGTATTGTTCTTGCTAGGCTGGCATTATATCAGTGGTTAATTTTAGGATAGGGGTTCTCTTTCCACAAGAACACGCACCTGATCTGTCCTTTTATCCTTCCCATCATCAATGGCATCAGAGTTGCACACCAACTTATCTACTTCCTGGATCCTGCAGTCCTTCCAATCTTAGTCTTTAGATAGTGCAGGATGGTGGAAATGATCCAATGCACCCAGGTATAGATTGAGAAGGAACTCTCCTAAAATTTGCCCTGGTATTTGTTCTCAAGGCTCCTAAGTAGTTAAGAGTACAGATTGGAGCCCATGGTGCCAAGCAGTAACAGTATTTTTAAAGCAATTAGACATATATAAGACAGGCTTGTGATTACCTCAGAAAAAGAATAAAAGAGCAGTGAAGCATAGAGGACAGACAGAATTTATCTAGCTACTCACAGGGTGAATTAGCTTAGCTAGCTACTCGGGAGGCTGAGATCTGAAGACCACTGTTCAAAGCCAGTCCAATCATGAAAAAACATGTGATTATCTCCAAAAAAACAGAAGTGCAGCAGTGGCTCAATTGGTAGACCACTATCCTTGGGCACAGATGCTATGGCAAGAATGATGAATGCATGCATGAGCAAATGAACATGCACGTGTGTGTACAGGCACGTGTGTGCACACACACAAATGCAGAGTTCTTTATTTTTTTTACCTTGCTGTACTTCATTTCCCTGTATTAGTTCACAATTAACAAAATCAACTAATCACCTATTTACATACAACTCACCATGTTTCTCTAAAGTCTACCCTCTTTATGGCAGCCTGCATTTATTTGACACAAAAGTAAATTTTTCAGGAGATCAATTCATCTCCTTCAACTCTGTAATGTTGGATGATTGTTTAAGTTCTTCCTAGCAATGTAATTTTATGAAATCCTGCATCAAGCAGCATATTTCTTTCATAAAAAGGGAAGTCTCTGGGGAAAAAAAAAAACTATAGGTTTCACTCCTCCTGGCAAGCATCTGGAAATTTATTATCTTCCTATAATCCATGATCTGTCTGTGTATGCCAAAGACGGCTGTGAAAATAAAAAGACCCTTCTAAGCACATAGAATTCGTATACCATGAATATGTATGAAGGTTTCTTTTATTATTCTGAAAATACCATACAGAGGAGTTAAAATTACATGGGCAAGATAATGAGTACATTTCTTATCAAGCATTGTTGCCTCCTCCTTTGTTTCCCCTTTCTATCCCTTTCCATCTCACCGTTCCTACCTCCCCCAATATAACCCCTCCTTGGAAAGTTTTAAAGTTCATTTTTCGACATAACATCTTGTACATGTCATTGTTATAATGGATCCAACTCTATTCCTTTATAAACGATTTGTTTTTTCCCTCCCCCTCCACAAATTATATCAACATAAAATACAGTGAAAACAAGAGTTATATCATGGGGGAGGAACATACAAAGCAACAAAAATTCATCTTATAAATATGTTAGAAACAATCGCATGAAAGAAAAAAATATTTGAATACTTATCTTGGGATACATTTCAAATAACATCAACGAATCTTACCTTTTTTGCTTGTCTCAGGCATATACTATTTATTACCAATAAGGGAAACCATTGGGCCTATGTGTAGGTGGACCTGGCTTACTTCACTTAATATAATTTTTTCCAAGACTTTCATTTTTCTAACAATAGGGAAATGTCATCCTTTCTGATGCATTCAAGGAGTTCCATTGTGTATACATAACACAACTTCTTGATCCATTCATCTACTGAGGGGCATCTGGGTTGGTTCCAAGCTTAGCTATGGTAAATAATGTTGCCATAAACATAGTTGTGCTGGGAGCTTTAGTTTGGTCTTTTTGTGATCATTTGTGTAAATGCCCAAAAGTGGGATTGCTGGGTCATTGGGGAGCTCTATGTGGAGTCTTTTGAGGAAACTCCATACCACTTTCCAAAATGGTTGAACAAGTTTACACTACCACCAACAATGCAGTAGGGTTCCCCTATACTCATCTCCTGCATCTGTTGTTATTAGAGTTCTTGATTACAGCCTTTGTAATTGGGGTGAAGTGGTATCTCAATGTTGTTTTGATTTGCATTTTTTATGGCTAGGGAGGTTGAGCATTTCTTCATGTGTCTATTGGCCATCTTTCTTTCTTCTTCAGAGAAGTTTCTCTTTAAGTCTTTAGCCCACTTATTTATTGGCCAGTTGTTTCTTTGAGGATTTGTTGTTGGGGGATTTAATTGTTTGGAGTTCCAGATATATTTTACATATGATACCCTTGTCCATTGTATGGCTAGTGAAAATATTCTCTCAATTTGAGGGCTTTTTATGGATATTGCTAGCTATGTCCTTTGCCATGCAGAAGCTCTGAAATTTCATGCAATTCATTTGTCCAAACTTTCTATAATATTTTGTGTTTCTGGGTCTCTATTAAGAAAGTTTCGACCTGTGCCAAGGAGCTCTAGGGTTTCTAAAGTTCCATCCTGTAATGTTTTCAGAGTGTCTGCTTTTACTCCGAGGTCTTTGATCCATTTGATGTTGATTCTGGTACAGGGTGATATATAAGTATCTAGATTTAGTTTTCTACAAGTAGTTAACCAATTTTGAGAGCACCATTTACTGAAGAGGCTGTCTTTCTTCCATTCTATTTTTTTTAGCTCCCTTATCAAAGATTAGATGGATGTAGGTCTGTAGGTTCATTTCTGGGTTTTCAATTCTATTCCATTGGTCTCGAGACTGTTCTTGTGCCATTACCAAGCTTTTTTGATTACTATGGCTTTCTAGAAGAGTTTGAAATTTGGTATTGATTTTCCTCCAGCACTGTTCTTTCTGTTAAGGATCATTTTTGCTATACGGTGTCTTTTATTGTTCCATATGAATTTTTGGATTGCATTTTCTATTTCCTTGAAGAATGAGGTTGGAGTATTGATAGGTGTCACATTCAATTTATAGATAGCGTTGGGGAGTATTGCTATTTTCCCGATGTTGATCTTTCCAATCTAGGAACATTAAACATGGAGTTTTTGCCACCTTCTAAGTCTGTTTTGATTTCCTTTTTCAGGTGTTTAAAGTTTTCATCACAGCAGTCCTTCACTCCTTTGGTTAAGTTAATTCCTAGGTATTTTAATTTTTGCGGGGCTATTACAAATGGAGTTATTTTCCAACTTTCAGCCACAATTTTCTCATTGTTAGCATAAAGAGAAGCCATTCATTTCTGAGGGTTAATTTCATACCCTGCTACTTTGCCAAGGTTTTGAGTCACCTTGAGTAACTTGGGAGTGGAATCTTTAAATACAAGATCATGTCATCTGCAAAGAGGGAGAGTTTTACTTCTTCTTTCCCTATTGGGATCCCCTTTATGTTCGCATCTTGTCTTATTGCTGTAGAAAGGCATTCTAATACTAGATTGAAGAGCAGTCAAAGTTTGCATCCTTGTCTCGTTTCTGAGTTTAGAGGAAATAGCTTTAGTTTTTCACCATTTAGTATAATGCTTTCTGTAGTTTTGTCATACACAGCCTTTATTGTATTGAGGAATGTTCCATGGATTCCTAATTTTTCCAGGACCTTCACCATAAAGGAGTATTTGATCTTGTCAAAGGCTTTTTCTGCATCTATTGAGATATCCATGTGGTTCTTATCCTTGCTCTTTTTGATGTGATGAATTATGTTAATTGATTTGCGTATATTGAAGCAGCTTTTCATCCCTGAAAGTTTTTTGGATGAATTGTTGAAATCAATTAGCCAAAATTTTGTTGAGAGGCTTTGCATCAATGTTCATCAAAGAAAAGTGTCTATAGTGCTCTTTCTTTGATGAGGGTTTTGGGATGAGCGTTATGATGGCTTCATAGAAAGCGTTCGGTAGTGAACTTTCTCTTTCAATTTCATTGAAGAGTTGGAGGAGTATTGGTGTGAGCTCTGCTTTGAAGGCCTTGTAGAATTCTGCTGTAAAACCATCTGTTCCTGGGCTTTTCTTAGATGGGAGGTCTCTCATTGGTGTTTCTATCTCAATGCTTGATATGGGCCTGTTAAGCTGGTTTAAATCATCTTGGTTTAGTTTTGGCATGTCAATATTTGCCAGGAGAAGGTCCATTTCTGCCAAGTTTTCAAACGTATTAGCATAAAGTTTTGAGCAGTATTCCTTTATAATGTTCTGAATCTTGGTTGTGTCTGTAGTGATGTTTTCATTCTCTTCTCTCAGTTTATTTATTTGGGTGTGTTCTCTTCTTTTTCTGATAAGATTTTTTAAGGGACTGTCAATTTTGTTAATTTTTTCGAAGAACCTTGTCATTTTGTTGATTCTTCCTATGGTTTTTTTTTTTATTCTAATTCATTTAATTCTGATTTAATTTTAATTATTTCTTTCCATCAACTGGATGGGGGTTTATCTTGACGCTCTTTTTCAAGGAGTGTCAGATCTCATTAAATTGTTGTTTCAGATCTCTCCAATTTGTTGATGTAGGAACTCCAAGCTATAAACTTTCCTCTAACTCGTGCATTTAGTGTGTTCGAAAGGAGCAGATAATCTCTGTGCTAATTTTTGTTGAATATCATGCACATTTGAACTTCGTTTCTAATGTCTTCCATGACCCACTGGTGTTTTTCAGCCTCCATGTTTTACTGCACTTTCTTTGGTGGCTTTTTGTGTTGAGTTCTAATTTTATTCCCTTTTGGTCTGAGAGAATGCAAGATGTGAATTCAATGTTTCTGAATTTTGACAAGTTTCATTTGTGACCTAAAATGTGGTGTATTTTGGAAAATGTTCCATGTGCTGCTGAGTAAAAAGAGTACTTGATGCTGCTGTATGAATATTCGCTAGATGTCTGCTAAATCAGTTGATGTATGCACTTGTTTAGATCGGCGGTTTCTCTGTTCAGTTTTTGCCGAGTTGATCTATGTAGTGGAGATTGTGGTGTGTTAAATTCCCGAACAATTAATGTCTTTGGATCTATGTGAGATTTAAAGTAGTATTTCTTGGATAAATTTGGGTGCACTATTGTTTGGCAAATATTTAGAATTTTAATATCCTCCTGGAGGAGAGATCCCTTAATTAGTATGTAGTAACCTGCTTTATCTCTTCTCGGTTGATAGTTGTTTGTCTTTAGGACATGGTATACATCATTCCAGGCTCTTCTTGCTTTAATTGTCTCTGTTGAGAAATCTGAAGTGATTCTAATTGGTTTTCCTTTATAGATGACTGATCTTTTTTCCTTGACAGCTTTAAGGACCTTTTCCTTGGTCTGAATTGATCCTGTGTGGATTATAATGTGACGATGGGATGTCCTATTCTTGTCTGGTCTATTTGGAGTTCTGAAAGCTTCTTGTATCTGAATATGCCTATCTTTTTGCGTGTTGGGAAGTTCTCTGCTGGAATCCTGTTAAACAAATATTCTAGACCATTAACTTCTGTCTCTATGTGCTACTCTACACCCATTTCCCTCACATAAGATCTTCTGATGGTGTCTTCCAAGTGTTGAATAGATCTAACATATTTCTTGAATTTGTCTTGGATAGTTGTTCTTTCTCTATAATACCTAGGCTGTCTTCAATCCCGGAGATTCAATCTTCTGCATGGTCTAACCTACTGTCAAGACTTTCTACTTTATTTTTCATTTCTTTGCTTCTAATTGGTCAGTTTTTATGGTTTCAAATTCTTTGTTGGAGCTTTGTTTTAGATCTTGTATGAAATTCTTTACTTCCTTAATTTGGTGTTCAGTGTTAATTCTCAAATCACTTGGTTGATTCGTTAGGGTTTCTTTGGACTCCCATTCCTTCTGTTGGTTTCCATTCAGCATTCCCTTTGTGGTCTCCCTGACTCCTTTCAGGTGTCTGTTTATGGATTCCATGAATGCCTCTATTGATCTTTGTCTATGCTCATCCCGCTCTTGCAATCCTTGTATTAATCTTTGATTGGATTTCTCACGTTCATGCAACTTCTGTAGTTCTCTTTGACTGATCTCAGCCTGCTCACGCAATTCCTTTATTTCTCTTTGAGTGTTCTCAACCTGCTCTCACAATTCCAGTATCAATCTTTGAGTAGCTTCCTCAAGCCCATGAGCTTCCTGTTTTGACCTTTGGTTTGCCTCTTCTCTCTCCCTTTCACGCTCACACTGAGTCCTTTGTAGAGTTTCAATCATTTCATTCACCATGTTTACCAGTAGTGTGTGTAGAGCTTTTTGGGAACTCTCCTCTGGATTATTCATTATCTGTTCTGTCACCTGATTATCTTGAGTGAGAATTGAGATACACGGACTTGCCATTTTCCTTGTGTTTTTCTTGCTTGTTCTGCCCATTTGGGATGAAAGTAATGCCAGTTTTGTGCTAGAACACAATTTTAAGGCAAGCATCAACCAAAGTACTGTAATTGCATAGTCAAAAGTCTGCAGATACAATCTAATTCAAGAGATACAGTCTATTCAACATTAAACAACGAGGTATTAATGGGCTAAGAATAGCAAAGAAGAATTTGACAAACCAGAAATTATTATGGTTAGTGAGAAAGGTGGGGAAAAATAGGGTTAGAGGGATGTGGAAAGGTAAAAAGAGAGTGAAATTAAACAAGTCCTAATCTTACAGAAGGAAATGGATTGGAAAGAATGAAAGGAGAGAGTGAAGAAAAAATTTTTTAAAGAGACAAGAAAAAAATGTAAAGACAAATATTTAAATTTAAAAAGTGAAACTCTTAAAAGTAATGAAAATTTAAAGAGTTAATATTGAGAGATAACGGGGATAGGATGAGAGGAGGGGAAGGATAAAAAGGAGACCTGAAAAACTAAAAAATAATAATTTGTGGAGGGGAAGGGGAAAAACAAATCATTCAAATAAGGATACAAGTAGACCCGTTGCAACAATGAGAAGTACAAGTTGTCATGTTGAAATCGAACTTTACAACTTTTGTCGGGGGGGGGTAGGATTTGGGGGGAAGGCTTGGAAGTGATGAGAAGTGGAAACAAAGGAGGAGGCTACAATGCTTGATAAGAAATGTACTCATTATCTTGCCCATGTAATTGTAAACCTCTGTGCAGTATTCTCACAATAAAAGAAAATTTAAAAAATACTTCAAATATTGTATTGGTATAAATAGATAATACTGCTATTAAGGAATTTAATTCTAAGAGGTTTTGAATTGTGTAATACATTTTTGTTTTAAGTATGTATACAATGTGTGATAAGGTCTTATATTCCATGAAAGGTATATATGAGGATGAACAGAACAACAAATAATTCATGCAAAAAGACAAAAGATGAAAAAGTAAAACGAATGAGAAAGAAAGAACAAAAAAGACCCAAAGGTCATTAGAGACTTTTTTTGAAAAAGCACACACACACACACACATACACCTAAAATAAAATCATAAGAGGAAGAAAAAAAGATTAATAAGAAAAAATTTTTATAATTAAAAATTTTAAAAAGATAGAAAAAAATGTCTATGGTTTTGTTTTTGGAGGGTTTGATGGGAAGATCCTGTATCTCCCTTGTGTCAGTAACCAGTCTCTTGGTGGAGTCTCTGGTTTGCTAGTGGTGTTTCATTTTCTGTGGCTTGATTGGTTTTTTTAAGTCAGTTTGTTTAAGCAGGCAGAAAAAATTCTGTTGGTTTACCCAGATGTTTGTGATCCTCCTCCCAGGCTAGTTCAGAGGGAGGGAGATCTGCTTTGAGTATCACAAAAGAGGGAGATGGCTGTTTCCTCTAGTTTGGAGTTGCTGTGAAAAGGCTGGGTTCTGGGTAAAGTTGAGGCTTTTCAGCAAACAGTAGCTTTTCCCTGAGGGGCTAGCTTCAGAGAAATTCACAGAGCCCAGCCTGGAGCCATTCTAAGGGTTTATGTTTACTGAGTTTCAATTGATTGTCAGGGCTGCTGTAGGGAGGGGCAGCCTCTGACTCTGTTTACCCAGTGAAGAAAGCCACTCCTTCGGGAGTGTAGCTCTTTCTGCCTGGTTGTGGAGTGGAGAATGGCAGGTCAGGGTAGGTACTTGTGACTCGCTAAATGACTCTTTTGTTTTCATAAAAGCACTGAATTGGAGCTAGCTACTTAGCCAAGCCTTTGTCTGTATCAAAGATGGATACCTCCGGTGTTGTGGGGAGGGGTGTCCTTCCCTCCTCTGCTCCCTTTGAGAAGCAGTGAAGATGTCAGTTTTTACTCACGCTGGAGTGTTGGTTCTTGGGTAGCCTATGGTCTACTATCTGCAGGATGAAGATATCTGCTACTTGTCAGTTCTTGGTAAAATCTGCTCGCCCGCTGCATCTGGCACATTTGTCCCAGACTCTCTGGGTTGTAGGTATGGTGGCTATGGATGCCACCACAGCTGCCACAGCCACTGCAGCCATGGCTGCTGGAAAATGCTCACATCTGTCTCATTACCTGGATTTTCCCTCTCTGGCCAAACTCTCTGTACTGTGATGGCACACTTGGTGTGCCTAGGACTGTTCACTGAAGCCCTAGAACTGCTTTCTATGCGAGAGCTTGTTAAGAAACCAGGTTCTCTTCCGCCATCTTCTCGAAATTCCTGAAGGTGTTTAAATATTACTGGAATTGTTTCGGAATAAATATTGTTTACCTTGACTATCTTGAGAAAGAAGATTTGGTTTCTCAGCACTATAGGTAAGAACTTGAGGGAAAGAAACAAAAGGAAATATGAGGAACAATTCAACACATATATTCAAAAGAAACAAAACAACCCAAGAAAACACAAATTAACTCAGTACTCAAGATCCTGCAGGAAATGCAAAGGTTTTTTAAAAATAGCTATGACAAGCTTATGAAAATCCTCACTACATGGGAGTCTACTGTTGTGAGGATAGTGGTTAAAGCTCAGACTGGACAGAAAGATCTGTACACAATGCCAGGCACCTGTTATTCTAAATTCCAGGAAGAATAACATGAAGTAGACTGAGCCCATGATCATATACAAGTAAGAAGCGAAATTCTATCTGAAAGTTAATCAGGATAATTTAGGGCTGGGGGCATGCCAAAGTGGTAAGAACATCCGTTTAGGAGACACAAGACACTCAATTCAAATTCTAATACTATGGGTATTAAAGAAAAAAAGCTATGACTTTAAATAATGGGAATAATTGCAAGATTTGAATATTTGAGTAGAGTAAAATCCATGAGAGAGATAGGGTTTACCCATTTTGCAATGCTTTGTACTTAAGTGATAATATTATGTGCTACTCCAGACACAAAAGTTACCTTAAAAATGAGCATGGATGTGCATTTGGGTGAAGGAAAAACTCTTCTTACAAAGGTGTAAATTAAATATTTTTTGGGGGTAGATTTTAGCTCTTGAACTAAGAGCCTGGGTGATATTTCTGAGCCTTTTTTGTCAAGGCTATAACTCTACTACTTTGAGCCAGAGTTCCAGTACTGATTTTCTGTTGGTTGTTTGGAGATAAGAGGCTCATGGACTTTCCTGCCCAGGATGGCTTCAAACCATGATCATCAGATCTCAGCCTCCTGAGTAACCATCATTCCATGCCTGAGCCATTTATGTTTTTAATAATTTAGTAAATTGTACAGTTACAGAAGTTATCATTTATCATTATAACCTTTATAATATGTGTGCATATTTATATCAATGCATACATACAGAAATATTTTAATGTATTTTTGTATCTAAAGTAGGTTTATGAAATCATCCTTCATTACAAAATAACATGGAAACAAGTTTAATGAGGAGCAAAGCAAAGGGAATTGTCACGTTTCTTGTTTTTGAATAAAATATGAATTGTGAGAATGAGTTTGAGAAAACCATTTAACAAAATGGATAACAGCTATTTATTCCAATCCCTTTATTTGCCCATATTGCGCATCCTCACACATGAGTGTCAAAGTCAAACTACACATTTTTCCTTTGTATTTAAATCACATGTTATAATTTAGGGGATAGGTGAAGTAATCAAATAAAGATTAAAATAATAGTAAGTGAAGCTATGAGTTAGAGCTGAAAATTATTTTAAATATGATAATAGCTAATTTAATTCCATATCTCTTACTTTTACTCTATTGTCATATACTTCATTCCCACATTAGGAAAGTACATAGAAGGTTATCACTAAATTATGTGTAAAATTATGAAAAAAATGTATTAAAAGAATATAGGCTCATTGAGGCTGGGAAAGTTGCTCAGTGGTAGAGCTCTTGCCTTGCATGCATGAGGCCCTGGGTTTGATTCCTTAGCACCACATAAGCAAAAAGAAGAAAGCCGGAAGTGGCATGGTGGCTCCAGTGGTTTATCGCTAGCCTTGAGCAGAAAAGCTGAGAGAGAGCACCCAGGCCCAGAATTCAGGCCCCTAGACCAGACAGAAACAACAACAACAACAACAAAGAATATGAGCACAGTGGGGTTTTAGCTGTTTGAAACCTGTAGGGGGTAGTGTGTTTTTGAGGACTTGAAAAACGTTGTGATAGAGATGAAGGAATGGATGTACTTATTCTGGAAAATTGGCTAGAGGATTGCTCCCAGAAAAATAGTGGTGAATTCTTCCAAAAGGTTATAGTAAAATCAGTCTCACAATCATGTTCTCTACTGCACTATTCACCGTAGAGAACTTATGGAAACAGCCCAGATGCCCTTTAGCGTAGGGATGGTTGGAGAAAGTGTTGCCCATATACACAATTGGATTGCACCCATCCATTATAAAGACCGTTACAGCATTTGCAAAGAAATGGATAGATCTAAAATTATGTTAAGTAAACGACGTCAGAGCCAGACACACAAAGGACGCGTATTTGGAAGCCAGAATTTTATGCAAGTTAAACAACAGTATTAATCAAAGCATGCTATTTGCAGAGGAGTATTTAAAAGGTGTAATTTCTTATAAATTTGAACTTTTAATCCAACAAAACGAATACCAGGAAACTATCACTTGGAAATTGTGAGAGGAAGTCAATGGGAAGGAATAAAGAGACTTATGGAAGTAGAGAGTGAAGCCATAATATTCAATGCAGATAGTATGAAACTAGCAAAAATGAAATTGGGGTGAGGTTTGGAAGGATATGAGAAAGTTATGTAAAGATCCATCGTACTTATAAACTGATTCCTTGAATGGAAAACCCTTCATAAAACTATTTAATAAAAATACAATTAAAAACAATGGAGACATTTGATCTAAAACCATGAGTCAATATGATAATTTCCTTCTGAGAAATTTTCTTTGCAGGTATTACCCACGTAATGACAGAAAAGGGAACAACGCAATGAATATCAATACATCAATTTGCATATCCTAAATAGACACAATACATAAATCACAATAAAAATATTAGAATACATCATATGATAAAATAACAATTAGAAAATATCAAACTCTGATTGTTTTTCCAAGTACTTTACCTTTGGTATCTAATTTAATCCTCACAATAATTCCATAAAGTGGAACTACTTCTATACTACTTCTATTTTTAATTCTAAGATGATGATATTTAAGTCTTCAGAATTGGAATTACTAGTACAACATTGCACACATGGTAAGTGTTGGCCTGCGGTCCATACCCACCATATCAAATAACCTCATTCTATTTTATAACTAAATACCAGCACTCAGTCTACTAATTCTAGGAAAATTTACCAAAATTATTGTGCACACTCTAATAATATTTCACTTTGTCTTTGTTAGAAAATAGGTAACTAAGCCAGACAACAGTGGCTCACGCCTATAATGCTAGCTACTCAGGAGGCTGAGATATGAGGATTGTGGTTCAAAGCCAGCTCGGGCAGGACAGACTGTGAGACTCTTATCTCTAATAAACCACTAGTAAACTGGAAGTGGCACTGTGGTCCAAGTGGTAGAGCGTTCACCTTCAGTGGAAGAGTGCAGGGACCGCACCCAAGCCCAGAGGTCAAGCCCCATGACCAACAACAACAAATAAAAGAAAATAAGTAACTGAAATATGAAAACTCCAAATTCATAATCAATTTATACCTCTCTGGTTAAAGGAACTGCTAAACTATAACATTCTTGATTTCTAGCTCAAAATAGTAGAAATCATATTTTATCCCTTCACTCTACACTGCACTGCCTGGGGACCCCATCTCTGGTTAACACAGTCTTACTGAAAGAATGACCTGCCCAATTCCTGATAGAAAAAGACTGCAGGTCTTTTGGAGCAATCTTTTCCATATTGTAGCTCACCTAAATTTTTTACCATTAGAAGTATTTTGATTGCTTTTTATACCCAACATTTTGAGAGAAATTTACTAGTTTAAAATGTTATTAAATACAGGTGGAGCTGTTGCAACTATGAGAAGTACAAATTGTCATGTCGAAAACGAGCTTTACAAAGTTGGGGGGGGAAGGGGGAGGATTGGGTAGGGGGATAGGGAGGAAGCTGGGAAGGGATGTGAAGGGTAAACAAAGGAGGAGACTGCAATTTTTGATAAGAAATGTACGCATTATCCTGCCCATGTAATTGTAACCCCTCTGTACAGTATGTTCACAAAAAAAATAAAATTAAATTTAAAAAAATGTTATTAAAGAAAGACTGATATAAAAATCACTTTTGACCCCAGTTAAATATTTTACCTTTCATGTACCCAAAAATGCAGTCTGACCTATCATTAATGTTAGGAACGAGAGGTTAAAAATCATAGAAACCAAGACGAAAGTATGTATTAAAGAGTCTCCAACTTGTGAATACAATTCGTTTAAAAAGACATCAATAATACTGCATTTTTTAATTCCCTAGGATAATAATGATTCCCTATGATAATGATAATGATAAACTATTAACACTTAAAAATAACTCATTTTCTTGGGAGTAGGACACAAAACAAAAGGTTAATTCTAATCATTTAAAAATATCTTTATTTATACTAAACGTTCACTCATAACTATAAAGATTCTAAAACTAACTGAAGTTAGAGACACAAAGGAAATAATTGAACTGCATCATGTACATTCAATGGACTGTTAATAGAAAACAAAGTTATACTAATAATTAGCTTACCCATTTCACTTACATTCTTTTATTCTATTCCATTTACTTTCATAAAAACTGGGTTTTCATAAAATGATTCATAAAAAAGCCTATATGCAGAGTTGTGGGAAGATGGCAGAGGAAAAGTTGGAGGCAAAACAAGCTCTCGCATAGAAAGCAGTTTTAGAGTTACAGTGAACAGTCCTAAGCCAGAGAATCACGCCACGTGTGCCTTCACAGGACAGAGAATTAGGCCAGAGAGAGAAAATACAGGCAAGGAGACAGCCCTGAGCAATTGCCAACAGCCACCGCGGCTGTGGCAGTGGTGGCAGCAGCAACTGCAGCCGCCATACTTGAATCACAGAGAGTCTGGGAAGAAGGAGCCAGACGTGGCAGGCGAGTGAATTCTACTCAACATCAACAAGATCCGACAAGGAGGAGACCAATTCATCCTGCAGTTCGCAGACCAGAGACGACCCAGGAACCAAGACTAGGCAGGAGTATAAGCCTAAATCCTCACTCCTTCTCAGGGAACAGAGGAGGGAAGGCCACCCCTCCCCACCCACAGAACTGGAGATCACCATCTTGGATACCGACAAAGCTCGTCGGAGCTGCTAGCTCCAACTCAGGCCTTGGAATAAATCTAGAGTCATCTAACAGGTCACAAGAGCCTAAACTGACCTGCCAGACTCAGCTCCACCCAGGGAAAAGTCACCCAGCTCAGGCGCCAGCCCTAGGAGTGGCTTTCTCCACAGGGTAATCAAAGCCAGAGGCTGCCCCTCCCTTTAGCAGCCTGGACAATCAATTGAAATTCAGTAAATAGAAACCCTGAGAGTGGCTCCAGGTTTGGCTCTGTGAGTTTCTCACAAACCAGCCCCTGGGAAAAACTACTGTTTGCTGAAAGGCCTCAACTCTGCCCAGAACCTAGCCTCATCACAGCGTCTCCAAACTCGAGGAAAAAGCCATCTCCCACTTTTGTGATACTCAAAGCAGATCTCCCTCCCATTGAACTAATCTGGGAGAAGGATCACAGAGCATTTTTCTGCCTGTTCAGAGAAACTGACTTAAGTACGAACCAAGCCACAGGAACACAAGCAGACCAGAGACTCCAACAAGAGGCTGGTTATGGACACAAGGGAGACCCAGGATTATTCCCACCCTCCAAAAAAATAAAAGAATTTTTTTTGTTGTAACATTTATAGAAAAAAATTTTTTCTAAAAATTTTTTTTAATCTTTTTTACCTTTTGAGGAAAAAAAATTGTTTTCTAGTAATTTTTCTTTTCCTTTTAGAATTTTATTTTAGGGGTATAAGTGTCTTTGTGTTTTTCTTTCTTTTTTTGTTTTTTTTTTTTGTTTTGTTTTTTGTTTAGCTCTACTGAACTTCTGATCTCTTTTCTTTCTTGCTTTTCCTTTTCATCTGTTCTTCTCTTTCGTTCTTCATTATGAGACTTAATTGCTCTTCTACACATCCTAAGATAAACCCGTAGTCCATTTTTAGGCCTTATCCCCCATTGTGTACACACTTAATCCACAATTTATTACTCAATTCAAAACCTCTTAGACTTAAATTCCTAAATAGCAGTACTACCTCTTTATACTTATATAATATTTTAAGTATTTTTATTTTTAAGTTTTTCACATCTCCTTTATATCCCTCGCCTTCTCTCATTATATTCATGTTCTTCTCTGAATAGTTTGTTACAAAAACATGGGCAAGATAGTGAGTATATTTCTTATGAAGCATTGTAGCCTCCTCCTTTGTTTACCCTTCCCATTCATTCCCATCCTCTCTCCCCCACATCCAATCTTCCCACCTCCCAAATTGTAAAGTTCGTTTCGACATGATAACTTGTACTTCTTATCGTTGCAACAGGTCCACCTGTATCCTTATTTAAACGACCTGTTTTCCCTTCCGCTCCACACATTATACTGACATCAAATACAGGAAAGCAGAGGTTATACTGTGGGGGAGGGGCTTACAAAGCAACAAAGAAATAATCTTAAAATTGCATTAGAAACAAATGCATGAAAGAAAAAAACACATTTAAAATAGATATCTTAGGGTTCATTTTCCTAGCATCACCTTATCTGACCTTCTCAGCTTGGCTTGGCTTACTTCACTTAATATAATTTTTTCCAAGTCTTTCCATTTCCAAACAAATGGGGCAATGTCATTCTTTCTGGAGGCATACAATTCCATTGTGTATATATATCACATTTTCTTGATCCATTCATCTACTGAGGGCCATCTGAGTTTTTTCCAGATCTTAGCTTGGGTAAATAATGCTGCAATAAACATAGTTGTGCTGGTAGATTTAGTGTGGTCTTGTTTGTAAACATTTGGGTAAATGCCCAAAAGTGGGACTGCTGGGTCATAGGGGAGCTCTATGTGGAGTCTTTTGAAGAACCTCCATACTACTTTCCAAAGTGGTTGAACAAGTTTACATTCCCACCAACAATGAAGTAAGGTCCCCTTCTGTCCACATCCACTCCAGCATCTGTTGTTATTAGAGTTCTTGATTTATGCCATTCTAACTGAGGTGAGGTGGTATCTCAATGTTGTTTTGATTTGCATTTCTTTTATGGCTAGGGAAATTGAGCATTTCTTCATGTGTCTATCGGCCATCCTTATTTCTTCTTCAGAGAAGTTTCTCTTTAAGTCATTAGACAACATATTTATTGGGCAGTTGTCTCTTTGAAGATTTGTTGTTGGGGGATTTAATTATTTGAACTCCAAATATATTTTAAATAGGAGACCATTGTCCGTTGTATGGCTAGTGAAGATCTTCTCCCAATCCATGGGCTTTCTATTGATCTTGTTAGCTATGTCCTTTGCCATGCAGAAGCTCTGCAACTTCATGCAGTCTCATTTGTCCAACCTTTCTTTGATTTGTTGTGTTTCTGGGTCCCTATTAAGAAAATTTCAGCCTGTGCCAAGGAGACCTAGGGTTTCTCCTATTCCATCCTGTAATATTATCAGGGTGTCTCCTTTGACTCTGAGGTCTTTGATCCATTTGGTGTTGATTCTGGTGCAGGGTGATATATAAGGATCTAGCTTTAGTTTTCTACAAGTAGTTAACCAATTTTGCCAGCACCATTTACTGAAGAGGCTGTCTTTTTTCCATTCTATTTTTTTTAGCTCCCTTATCAAATATTAGATGATTATAGGTCTCTAGGATCATTTTTGGGTTTTCAGTTCGATTCCATTGGTCCTGAGGTCTGTTCTTGTACCAGTACCAAGCTGTTTTGATTACTATGGCTTTCTAGAAGAGTTTGAAATTTGGTATTGATATTCCTCCAGCAGGGTTCTTTCCGTTGAGGAGCGTTTTTGCTATTCGGGGTCTTTTATTGTTCCATATGAATTTTTGGATTGCCTCTACTATTTCCTTGAAGAATGAGGTTGGAATTTTGATAAGTATCGCATTGAGTTAGTACATAGCATTGGGAAGTATTGCCATTTTCACGATGTTGATCTTTCCAATCCAGGAGCATGGTAGTTTTTCCCATTTTCTAAGTTCTGTTTTGATTTCCTTTTTCAAGATTTTAAAGTTTTCATCATAGAGGTCCTTCACTTCTTTGGTTAAGTTAATTCCTAGGTATTTTATTTTTTTGTGGGGCTATTACAAATGGAGTTGCTTTCCTAATTTCAGCCCCACTTTTCTCATTGTTGGCAAACAGAAAATCCATTGATTTTTGAGGGGTAATTTTATACCCTGCTACTTTGCCAAAATTTTGAATCAGCTTGAGTAATTTGGGAGTGGAGTCTATGGGATTCTTTAAATAAAAGATCATGTCATCTGCAAAGAGGGAGAGATTTATTTCTTCTTTCCCTATTTGGATCCCCTTTATGTCTGCATCTTTTCTTATTGCTGTAGCTACACATTCTAATACTAGGTTGAAGAAAAGTAGAGAGAGTGGACATCCTTGTCTTGTTCCTGAGTTAAGAGGAAATGGCTTTAGTTTTTCACCATTAAGTATAATGCTGGCTGTAGGTTTGTCATATAAAGCCTTTATTGTATTGAGGAATGTTCCATGGATTCCTAATTTTTCCAAATCCTTCATCATAAAGGGGTGTTGGATCTTGTCAAATGCTTTTTCTGCATCTATTGAGATAACCATTTGGTTCTTATCCTTGCTACTGTTGATGTGATGAATAATAATAATTGATTTGGTATATTGAATCAGCTTTGCATCCCTGAAATGAATCCTGTTTGATCATGGTGTATGATTTTTTGGATGAATTGTTGAAGTCGATTGGCCAAAATTTTGTTGAGAAATTTTGCATCAATATTCATCAACGAAATGGGTCTATAGTTCTCTTCCTTGGTTGAGTCCCTGCCTGGTTTTGGGATGAGGGTTATGATGGCTTCATAGAATGTGTTCAGTAGTGAACTTTCTCTTTCAATTTCATTGAAGAGTTGGAGGAGCATTGGTGTGAGCTCAGCTTTGAAGGCCTTGTAGAATTCGACTGTAAAACCATCTGGTCCTGGACTTTTCTTAGCTGGAAGGTCTCTTATTGCTGTTTCTATTTCAATGCTTGATATGGGCCTGTTAGGATTGTTTAACTCATCTTGGTTTAGTTTTAGCATGTCAATATTTGCTAGGAAAAGGTCCATTTCTGCCAAGTTCTCAAACTTATTTGCATATAGTTTTGAGAATATTCCCTTAAATTGTTTTGAATCTTGGCTGTTTCCGTGGTGATGTTTCCATTCTTATCTCTGAGTTTATTTACTTGGGTGTATTCTCTTCTTTTTCTGATAAGATTTGCTAAGGGTCTGTCAATTTTGTTAACTTTTTCAAAGAACCAACTCTTTTTTTTCTTGATTCTTTCTATAGTTTTTTGTATTCTAATACATTTAATGGTGATTTAATTTTAATTATTTCTTTCCATCTATTGGATTGGGCTTTATCTTGCTGCTCTTTTTCAAAGAGGTTCAGATGTCTCATTAAATTGTTGGTTTCAGATCTCTCCAATTTGTTGATGTAGGAACTCAGAGCTATAAACTTGCCTCTGAGTACTGCCTTGGCTCTGTCCCAGAGGAGCTGGTAATTTGTGTGCTCATTTTTGTTGAATAGAATGAACATTTCAATTTCATTTCTAATCTCTTCTTTGACCAACTTGAGATTCAGCAGTGTGTTGTTTAGCCTCCATGTGTTACCAGAGTTTGTTGGTGGCTTTTGGGCTTGAGTTCTAATTTTATTACCTTGTGGTCTGAGAAAATGCAAGGTATAACTTCAATGTTTCTGAATTTGGACAAGTTTAATTTGTGGCATAAAATGTGGTCTATTTTAGAAAAATTTCCTTGTGCTGCTGAGAAAAACGTGTATTCTGATGCTGTTGGGTGAAATATTCGGTAGATGTCTGTTAAATCTAGTTGATCTATGCAGTTGTTTAGATCTGCGGTTTCTCTGTTGAGTTTTTACCAAGTTGATCTAGCTTGTGGGGAGAGTGGTGTGTTAAAATCCCCAACAATTAATTTCTTTGGATTTCTGTGGGATTTGAGAGAAAGTAGTGTTTCTTGGATAAATTTGGGTGTTCCGTTGTTTTGAGAATAGATATTTAAAATTGTAATATCCTCCTGAAAGAGAGATCCCTTAATTAGTATGTAGCAACCTTCTTTATCTCTTCTCAAAAATTTTAATTTGAAGTCTATTTTATCTGATATTATGATTGCAACTCCTGCCTGTTTATGGGGGCCGTTTGCTTGGTAGATTTTGTTCCAGCCTTTAACATTGAAAATGTTTTCATTTTTAGGGGCAAGATGTGACTCCTGAAGGCAGCAGATAGAAGGATCTTGTTTTTTAATCCAACTAGACAGCCTAGGTCGCTTAATTGGAGAGTTAAGTCCGTTAATGTTAAGAGATAGGACTGAGAGGTATTTGGGAGTTCCTGCCATGTTATCCACCTTCTTGGGGCTGGGAAAACTGGGTTCTTCCTATGGTTCTTGGATTCTCAGTTTGGGTGCAGTTTCTTGGCCTTTATTGTGGTCTTGTTGGTTTTCTATGTGTAGGACATCTTTAAGAATCTTTTGTAGGGCTGGTTTGGTGGAGATGCATTGTTTCAATTTTTCTTTGGGCTGGAAGGTTTTTATTTGGCCTTCAGTTAGAGAGTAGAGTTTAGCTGGGTACAGTATTCTTGGTTGATAGTTGTTTGTAGTGCACAGCATGTGTCATTCCAGGCTCTTCTTGCTTTGATTGTCTCTGCTGAGAAATCTGTGGTGATTCTAATTGATTTCCCTTTATAGGTGATTAATCTTTTCTCCTTGACAGCTTTAAGGATCTTTTCCGTGGTTTGAATTGATCCTGTGTGGATTATTATGTGACGGTTGGATGTCCTATTCTGGTCTGTTCTATTTGGAGTTCTAAAAACTTTTTGTATTTGAATATGCCTATTTTTTTTCATCTTTGGGAAGTTCTCTGCTAGTATCCTCTTAAACAAATTTTTCTAGACCATTAACTTCTGTTTCTAGGTGCTCCTCTACACCCATTATCCTTAGATTAGGCCTTCTGGTGGTGTCTTCCAAGTGTTGGATAGATCTCTCATATTTCTTGGACTTGTCTTGGATGGTTGTATGTTCTTTCTCTGTAATGTCCAGGGTGTCTTCAATCCCTGAGATTCGATCTTCTGCATGGTCTAACCTGCTGTCAATACATTCTACTTT
>NW_024872616.1:0-14521 GCF_019054845.1 Dipodomys spectabilis | reverse complement strand
CCATTCAGCATTCCGTTGTGGTCTCCCTGAATTCTATCAGCTGTCTCCATATGGTTTCTATAAATTTCTCTATTGATCTTTTTCTATTGTCATCGCTCTCTCCCAATTCATGTATTTCCCTTTGATTAGTTCCCTATCGTTCTCTTAATTCCTGTAATTCTCTTTGACTGTTCTCCCGCTGCTCACGCAATTCCTCTCTTTCTCTTTGTTAATTTTCAGACTGCTTAACAATTCCTGTATTTCTCTTTGACTCTTCTCAACTTGCTCACCCAATTCTTGTATTAATCTTTGCGCAGCTTCCTCACAATCACCAGACTCCTGTATTAATCTTTGGTTTGCCCCTTCTCCTTCCATATCACATTCACACCGAGTCCTTTGCAGGTTTTCAATCTTTTCATTCATCATGTTTACCAAAAGTGTTTGTACAGCTTTCTGGGAACTCTCCTCTGGATTATTCATTAACCGATCTGTCACCTGATTATCAAGAGTGGGAGTTGAGATACACGGACTTGCCATTTGTCTTGTGTTTTTCCAGCTTGCTCTCCCAATTTGGTATGAAAGTAACACTAATTTTGTGCTAGAACACTATTTTAAGGCAAGCATTAACTGGAGTCCTGTAGTCGCACGGTCAAAATGGCTGCAGGTACAATCTTGTTGAACAGATACAATCTATTCAACATCAACAACTATGGATTAATGGGCTAAAAACAGCAAAGAAGGATTTGGCAAGCCAGAAATTATTATGTTTAGGGATAAATGTAGGGAAAATAGGATTAGTGGGATCCAGAGAGTTTACAGGAGAGTGAATTTAACCAAGGATAATCTCAGAGAGGGAAATGGATTGGACAGATGATAGGAGAGAGATAAAAGAAAAAAAACAATAAAAAATGTAAACACAATAATTTAAATTTAAAAAGTTAAACACTTAAAAATTATGTAAGTATAAAGAAATGATATTTAGAGAAGAAAAGGATAGAGTGGGAGAAGACGAGGGATAGAAAGGAAACATGATAAACCAAAAAATAAAAATCCTTAAAATTATTTGTTTTTCCCCTTCGCCTCCACAAATTATGCCTACATCAAATACAGTGAAAGCAGTAGTTATACTGTGTGGGAGGGATATACAAAGCAACCAAGAAATAATCTTATAAATGTATTAGAGACAATCGCATGAAAGAAAAAACAAACATTTGAATACATATCTTAGGGTTCATTTCCCTAACATCACCTTATCTGACATTTTTTGCTTGACTCAGACATATATTAGATATTTCAAATAAGGGAAACCATGGAACCTGTGTTTCTTTGGGCCTGGCTTACTTCACTTAATATAATTTTTTCCAAGTCTTTCCATTTCCTAACAAATGGATCAATGTCATTCTTTCTGATGGAGGCAAAGAATTCCATTGTGTATATATACCACATTTTCTTGAATCATTCATCTACTGAGGGGCATTTGGGTTGGTTCCATATCTTAGCTATAGTAAATAGTGCTGCAATAAACATATTCGTGCTGGGAGCTTTAGTGTGGTCTTGTTTGTAAACATTTGGGTAAATGGCCAAAAGTGGGACTGCTGGGTCATAGGGGAGCTCTATGTGGAGTCTTTTGAGGAACCTCCATACTATACAGGTAGACCCATTGCAACAATGAGATGTACAAGCCATTATGCCGAAAAATGAACTTTACAACTTTCGTTTGGAGAGGGAGTGGAGGGGTGAGGAGGGGGGGAGGATTGGATGGGGGGGCGAGGGGAGGATGGAAAAGGATGGGAATGGGAAACAAAGGAGGAAGCTGCAATGTTTGATAAGAAATATACTCATTATCTTGCCTATGTAATTGTAACCCCTCTGTACAGTATTTTCACAATAAAAATAAAATAAAATGAAATAGGAAAAAAAAGAAAAACGAACTTTACAATTTAGGCAAAGGGGAGTGGGGGGCATGTAATTGTGGAGATGGGAGGGAAGGGATGGTAGGGGGAAAACAAAGAAGGAGATAATAATGCTTGATAAGAAATGTACTCATTACCTTGCTCATATAACTTTAACCCCTCTATTCAGTATTTTTACAATAAAACAAATAATAAAATTAAAAAAGTAATTAAAAATCCTTAAAAGTAGTTAATTGAGGGCTGAGAAGGTGGCTCAGTGGTAGAGTGCATGCCTTGCATGCATGAGGCCCTGGGTTCGATTCCTCAGCACCACATAAGCAAAGAGAAAAAAGCCGGAAGTGGTACTGTGTCTCAAATGGTAGAGCCCTAGCCTTGAGCTGAAGAGCTGAGGGACAGTGCCCGGGCCCAGAGTTCAGGCCCCACTACCAGACCAAAAAAAAAAACAAAAACAAAAGTAGTTAATTGAAAATTATATAGGTTATAAAGAAATAATACTATATTAAAGCAGTTAAGCCTAAGATGCAGTGAATTGAGTAATAAATTTCTGGATTAAGTAGGTACACAATGGAAGATAAGGTGTAATAATCAACTAGGGGTATACATCTGGGGATGAGCTGAACAGCAATTAAGCAACGCAAAAATGAAAGAAAGAGATAAAAAATAATGAAAAGAATAAAATTAAGGACGAAAAGGTTAAAAAAATTAAATAAAGAAGTACACACATTTACATATACACCTAAACTAAAAATTATGAGAAAAAAGAAAAGATTAATAGAAAAAAATTTAAATTTTTTTTAAAAGTTACAAGAAAGAGTTCTTTGTGTAAGGTATATTCAATAGGTAGGTCTCATTAGGTAGATGATGAATAGAACCCCACGTGCTATTCAGGCAAGAAAAAAATAATTATGAAACTGCTGCCCCCGCCATGCATCCTGGAAAAACAAGGCTGCAAAGGAAATGGTTTATGACCCACCCCTGGACCAGAACTTATTTAGGTCAGGGACAGGAATAGGTATAGCCACACTGGATCTGAGTGTGACCTCCGGGACTGGGTTCCACCTAAGGTCTGATAGGAGGCATGTGACCAGAGGTGGCCTAGGATATGAGCTAGCAGGAGGGGAAGGTGACAGCTTCCAGGTCTGCCAGTTACATAGGTAACAGATACTGGGTGGAAACTTAGCCAAGAGGAAGGGAGGTGTCCCTGTTCAGACCTTACATGCCAGCATTTTGATAATTATGAAAATGGGTAAAAATTCTCTCTGGCTATTTCCTGCTTGCAAGGGACGTTGACAGTAGGGGTAAAAGGCTGAAAGGTGTTCCTCTGAGAGAAGACAGCAGGTAACAACTGTCACTTGGTGGGCATGAGTTCGTAGGTGAAGTCTGGAGAAGTCTCATGCATTGATGGGCTAAAAAAATACTAAAGAGCAAATAAATGGCAAGTGGAAGGCCTTGGGGCTGAAAACGTTGGTAGAAATGTCCCTAGCTACTTCTGACATCTGGCGACTAGGTAGAGGAGAAGTCAGGTAACACAGGCAAGAATATAAATTTCTATCCAGTTGAAAGGTAGACAGGTACAGACATTAGACAGGCAGGCTTCTTACTTCTATTGACCTCCTGGCTCTGGTTAAAGGGCAGGTACAAAGTGGCTGATGTGACATCATTTCTTCTTACTCTTTTCTGTGGTCCCTTGTTCCCCAGACTGGCGAGTCTAGGTGCTTGTTGCTATGATGGTTTGTCCCAGGTGGTATTCAAGGAGGTTTGAACTCAAGGCCTGGACACTGTCCGTGAGCACTTCTGCTCAAGGCTATTGCTTTACCACATTGAGTTACAGTACCACTTCCAGTGTTTGGTTTGTTAGAAATAAGCGTCTTGATCCTTGCTTCTAGACTGGCTCTATGCAAGTTACTTGGGAGATGGAGTGTTAGGGATTTTTCAGCCTGGGATGGCTTTGAACTGCAATCTTTGCCACTGAAGCCCTTTATTATTTTCAATTAAAGCAACAAGGAGATCAAGTAGAACAAGTAGAGTTTACCTGGTTCTTATTAAGAATTGACCAACAAATATTCTGAAAAGACAAAACTCATTAAATGTGATGAGAATTTTAGCACAGATATAGTATTGTTTTCTTTATGGTACCCCTACCAGTGCTTAAGTTAACCAAAGTTACAGAAAAAACCTTAGCTTTTACAAATCAAAAGCAAAATTTCACCAGCTAATCAGCTGCATGTGATGGAGCCAAGGAAGACTCCAGACTACTTTTACCATGGTGGAGGTAGGATGGTATACACAAGAGTGAGGGCTGTCTTCCAGGTTGGAAGAGATGGACTGGATCTGGACTGCATATAGACTGGCTAGCACTGAACTACGAAACCAAACTGAACAAACTTCAGGAATCTCAGATGATTTAAGCCAAATAACTTGGTTGCAATGCCAGATAACAAGTTTACACAGACACAGACATAGACACATAGGAATATACACACAGAATCAAGTTGAGGTCAGGGCAAAATCGAGTTGGTGCAAAATAGCAGCTGAGCTCCCAAGATGCCAAGATGGTGCATCTGCTACATGGTCAATACTAGAGAGATTTAAAGATATTTTTTGGGGTCAGGTCATGGGGCCTGAACTCTGGGTCTGGGTGCTGTCCCTCAGCTCTTCAGCTCATGGCTAGCGCTCTACAACTTGAGCGACAGCACCACTTCTGGCTTTTTTCTTTTTTCTATGTGGTGCTAAGGAATTGAACCCAGGGCCTCATGCATGCAAGGCAAGCACTCTACCAGTATGCCACCTTCCCAACCCGAGAGCTAAAGATTTTGAATGTGAGGGTGCATTGCTTCCAGAACACATGGATCTTCAGGTTCCACCCATAGTACAAAGGAAGAGGAGGGGTTCTGCAGGGGAGGAAGCCTTGCAGGAGAGGCCACAGGAATGGTCTCACACGGGAGGCCCCAAAGGAGGGATTACCTTGCAGGGGAGGTAGCAATAGAGGGGGTGCCTCATGGCGGAGGCTGCCAAACAGAGGGGTCTTGCTGGGGGGACCACAAATGGAGGGTGCACCTTGTTTGGGAGGCTGCAAAAGAGGGAATGGCCTCACAGGAGAGGCCACAAATTGGGGTATACCTAACTGGGGAGGACGCAAATACTGTGACTCATGGGGGAGGCTGCAAAATTGGGTGTAGTAGTAAGCTTGGTGGAAAGTTAAGAGTCAGATGAGAATAAACCCTTAACCCACCATGTGGCCAAGATGGCGAACTCAAGATTGTGAATTTCTGAAAAACCACAAAGACAACCTAAACAAATGGAAACTCTGACAATTTTCAAACGTAGAATGGCTAGCCTTTGAGAGGGAACCTCGAGGGGGTGTCCTGGGACCCAGCCTATATTGCATTTTTCAGGGCACAAGCAAAAATGTTGTAGAAAAGAGAAAGGGAGAAATAAGGAAAGTTAGACATGATTGGCAGAGAGAGAGCAAAGAGGCTGAAAGTAAACAGACTTCTGACCATTTACTATTGCAGTGGCAAAAAAAACTGTCTATATCTGAGAACGGCATAAAAATTAGGCGCTCTGGCTTTCCAGAGAGCACAGGAAGCATTTCAAAGGGGTTTCACAGCTCAGCTTGATTCGCAGCACCCCATTAAATGTATAGGAGAATCAGTCTGGTGATTGAAGGAGAGCTGACCAGGCAGAAGTGGCGTCCCAACTTCACCCCCGAACCCTGTAGAGATAAATGGCCAAGTCCCTGACCAAATGTCCTTGATTTCGGAGGTGACTGGCCTTTCAGCTAAAAGCCATAAGAGCTCTCTGGCAAGGTGCCACATCTGGACAGAGATTGACCAACAGAAAACTGTAGAGAGTACTTTCAGTCACGAGAGTAGAGAAGTGGTATGAGTGTGGATGTGAAGGCCAGCAAGGTATTGGTGAAAAGTCTCGCATGATATCTCTAGGAAGTTTGGTTCACAGAAAAGGGGTAGTTAGGAAATTCTAACATTCACAACTCAAAATCCCCATCCGAGTCACAGAACAATATGTAAGGCATATTAAATAGGTAGGTTTCCTTAGGCAGCCAATGAAGAGAACACCACGTGCTATTCAGGCAGGAAAAGAAATTTATTTACTGAACTTCTGCCCCTGCCACGTATAATTGAGAAGCATAGCTGAAACTGAAAGGGGGGATGGCCACCGCTGGGTGAGAATTTATCTAAGCCAGGATCTGGAACAGGTGTGGCAACACTGGATCCGGATGTGACCTCAGGGTCTGGGACCCTCCTAAGGTCAGATGGGAGGCATGTGACTAGACGTGGCCCAGGATGTGACCTAGCATGAGGGGAAGGTGACTGCTTCCAGGTCTACTAGTTACTTAGGTAACAGATGCTGGGCAGAAACTTAGCCAAGAGGGAGAGAGGTGTCCCTGTTCAGACCTTAAACATTCATTTTTTTTCTTGGGGGGTGGATGGGAAGATCCTGTTTCTCCCCTGTGTTCATAAGCAGTCACTGGGTGGAGTCTCTGGTCTGCTTTTGGTGTGTTTTTTTTTTTTTTAATTGTGAAAATATCGTACAGAGGAGTTACAATTACATGGGCAATGTAATGAGTACATTTCTTATCAAGCATTTTTGCCTCCTCCTTTGTTTCCCCTTCCTATCCCTTCCCATCTCATTTCTCCCCCACACCCTCCCCCCAACCGGGCCAAAGTTGTAAAGTTTTTTTTCCACATAACGACTTGTACATCTCATTGGTGCAATGGGTCCAACTGTATCCCTATTTAAATGGTTTGTTTTTGCCCTTCCCCTCCACAAATTATACCAATATCAAACATAGTGAAAGCAGTGGTTATACCATGGGGGAGGGACCTACAAATCAACAAAGAAATCATTTTAAAAATGTGCTACAATCTCAAGAAAGAAAAAAAAACATTTAAATCCTTACTTTGGAGTCCATTTAGCCTAATATCAACTATTGTGACTGTTTATGCTTAGCTCAGACATATACTAGACTTTAAATATATATTTGAAGGTATTTGATGTATGATAAACCATCAACATAAAATATACAGTGATTTTGATAAAAAATAAAAATGACTCAGAAAAAATTATAAATGCAAAATCACTCTTCACAGAATCAAACTCTCAGACATATTTCATAACTTTGAAAAGGATAAAGTGGCTGAAGTTAGTATAAATTCAGAAGTATGACAATTCACAAAGACATAAAAAGATATTCATATATTTCATTATATAACCCAAAGCAGAAAGCAAATGTTGTGATGATTTTTTATAACACAGTCTCGCAGGTGCTGGGAAGGTGGATTAGTAGTAGAGTGCTTGCCTTGCATGCTTGAGGCCCTAGGTTTCATTTCTCAGCACTACATAAGCAGAAAAAGATGGAAGTGGTGTTGTGGCTCAAGTGTTAGCACTAGACTTGACCTAAGGGACAGCACCTAGGACCCAGAGTTCAAGACCCATTACCACAATATCAAATACAAGAAACTAAACACTCTCTCACTTTTGTGGCCTCAACTCTGTAATACTGCTGTATCAGCATAGGGCTAAGATTTTAGCTGTGGACACATATCAACACTCTAGATTCAGAGTCTACTTGAGAAAATTTTTAATCAATATTTTGTTCTTAATTTTGCTCATTGTAAATTCATAAGCAACTATAAAAAAATGGTTTGGCCTTCCCAGTAACATTCTCAAAGTACTTCCCTAATGATGATTTACAAAATGTTGTATTATATTACAACAAGTAAAACAATGCTACAAATAAAGAATACCAATAATTAAACATTAATGATTAATAAAATTAAAACCAAAACAATTACCAGTGTTTTCAGAATTCAATGTGTACTACATATTAAATTTTACATTTGTTTTTTGTCGCTCATGGGGCTTGAACTCTGGGCTTGGGCGCTGTCCTTCAATTCTTCAGCTCAAGGTGAGCGCTCTTCCCCTTGAGCCACAGTGCCACTTCTGGTTTTCGCTTTGAACCGTGATCCTCAGATCTCAGCGTCCTGAGTAGCTAGGATTATAAGCATGAAGCATCAGCACCTGGCTTTTTATTTTACTATTTTCTCATATCCCTGTACTTTTAAAACTGGCTAATATTATGATGTTCAACAGGACTTTTATTGGCTCTGAGTAGTCTTTAAAGATTCCAACTAAGATTACTATTTATGGCTCATCTCTTTATTTGTATATGGCTTATATCATTATTTGTTCGTTGCTAACATATAAAGTAATGAAGCCCTAAAGTTTTAACCGAAACTGCGTAGTTAACAAAGTCTTAACTCTTCATTCTGCTTCTTTACACAAACCTTGCAACTTCTCAGTAAAGTTTCTACAAACTCTGAAATGTACTTACTTATAGTATATTTCTGCTACCATATGTCTTAATAACTTTATAGAAAAGTTTTATGACCTTCCAAATAGTTACCGGTGTGACCAACCACCACAAGGCTTTCAGAGTAATTTTAAAAGTAGAAGAAAATTTACTTCATGGGTGCCTGTTTTATCATCTCTTACTTATAAAGCATTTTGGAGTGATTATATGTAAATTTATTTTGTTTTTGGATTCTTAAAAGACAGTAAGTGATACTTAAAGTTTTAGTCCTTTTAAAAAGGAAACTGGAACTGTGGGACAGAAGAAATTTGGCTCTCTTTGGACCTCACTTTATAAGCTCTGCTCTGTGCATGATAACCCAATGTCACCAACACAGCCTGTGTTGAAGACAAAATGTGACAAAAACAATTACCATGGGCAATAATTGCTATGCTATTATTTCTTGGACAATATGAATATTGAATTGAGAGTGCAAGAGAACAGAGAGATTTTACTTATCTTTTTGTATCGGCAAAAGAATTTTGGAAACTTTGACTCGTTTCCTTCCTCACTATGTCTTTGGGCCATGAACTTAGTGCCTTTAGTTACAATTTTTCTCAACAGTAAAATGATAATTACATTACCATTATAGCAAATTTTATCTTAAGAATTAAGATACATAACACTTGTGAAATACTTATCATAAACTTCTATGAATGAGCTTTGAGTTTAGACAGCAGTTTTTTAAAATATTAAATAGAATGCGCTATGTATTACAGAAACCATTACATGTAGTGAGCAACCAGAAATAATCTTATCTATTGACTATGCTCTGCTTCCAAGGAAGCGAGCTGGGTAAGTTCTCATGCTGTAAAACAAACAGGTTATCTTATGTTTTGGTAGTGTAAAAATATCAGGGACAGAATAATGAATGAATGTTGTAGACTTAGGTGAAGTCCATATGAAAATGCGCAAAACTTGATAAACTGAAAATGTATCTGAGCAGTATGTTGTGTTTTACATCATTTAAGTTACATTGCAAAGATAGGAAATGCCTCGAAGCATGAATTCTCTTTTTGACACCCTATCATAGGTCCTTAGAAGGATGAACGAACTCTTCCCTTATTCTTGTAGAGGCATCATCAGATGAGAGGAACTGTACTTTTTGTTTGCTTCCATTTATTCTTCATTTAGAAATTTGAAGTACATAAGACTGAAAGAAACCAAGGAAAATTAGACACACAGGCTTTAGAAAGAGCAATCAACGTAAAATAAATAAAATATATTTAGTCTTGTAAAAGATCTAACTAAATTGAGTTATATAGTCTCAAGCATAGACAGAAAATGATTTAAACAATACGTTATTGAAAATTGAAAAATGTTAGATTTGCTTAATTTTTTCCTTTCTAATACATTGAATTAATTATTGATTTTCCATAGAGATATTAAAGATGAGACTAACAAGAACCTTGATTAAAAATGGACAAAAGTTCTGAATAGACACGCTTTCCAAAAAGCCCTGAAAATCGCCAGTGGGTTTACAAAGTTGTGTTTAATACCACTTCTATGCTGGCTTAATGCTTTGTGAACAGAAGTCTTTAGAGAAATGCAATTCAAAATTATTATGATACTACTTTACAACTATTATAACTCATCAAAAAATCAAAGGAAACAGATGTGGTGGTAAAGGCTTGTAATTCCAAGCATTTAAGAGGTTGGAGTAAGAGGATTTGAGACTAAGGCCAGTCTGGGGTACTGCACATAGTAAAAACCTGTCCTTTAAAAAAACTCAAGGTGATAATGTTGGTGAGAATATGGAGAAAAGGAAATTTTCTACACTCTTGGTCAAAATGCCGGTTAGTAGTCTCATTGTAGAAAGTAGTACACAGTTTTCTAAAGAAATGCAAAGTTGAAATGTCATCTGACCCACCAATCATGTGATTATTTCTCTCTGGGTAACTCAGAAATGTATCTGTAGTTCATTGTTATTCACATTATTCATAACAATGGCCAAGAAATAGCTTGAAGTTTAGTTTTCAACTACAGACTAACAAAGCAACTGTGGTACATGCACAAATGTATTTTTCTGTTTCATCCTTAAAATAGCAAGAAAGTTCTCCCATTAGCCACAACTTACTATGATCAGAAATATGTATTCTAAATGAAGAAAAATGTTGTCTTCTGATCTTTGTAATACCACACACACAAACACACACACACACACACACACCAACCTCAAACTTTAAGAGAATTTTTTTTTAAAAGTAAAGCAAACTGGAATTACTAGGCAATTTATGTCACAATGTAGAAAATAGTAGATATGCAGGATGACCAAGAATAGAGTTGTAATGTACAACATGATGTTAAAGGGGACAAGTCTGTCCTTACATAAGAATGAAGTTAAATTAGTAGGAGATGTTCTTCCTAGTAGGAGTGGCTCTTTTAGTTGTTCTTCCTTCAGTAATGGATGAAATGAACGTAATTCTTTAAATATACCTGCCTGTGTACAGAAATAATAACAAACAATCAACAATAATAAATGCTCAACATAGAACAAAATTTCAAATTAAAATACATGAGATTTTCCTTGATATAATCTAATTATTACAAATAAGGGAAACCATGGGACCTATGTTTCTTTAAGTCTGGCTTGCTTCAATTGATATGATTTTTTCCAAGATCTTCCATTTCATTACAAATGAGATGGTGTCATTCTTTCTGGTATGTGTGTGTGTGACATTTTCTTGATCCATTCATCTACTAGGGGCAACTGGGTTGATTCCATATCTTAGCTATGGGAAATATACTGTGATAAACATAATTGTGCTGGTAGCTTTAGTGTGGCCTTGTTTGTGGTCACTAGGGCAAATGTCCAGAAGTGGGATTACTGGGTAATAGGAAAGCATTATTGTGTACATCAAGGATAATCTTGGTAGATGAGCAGAATAGCTCAATAGCTATGTACATATGACCAAGGTGATTCCAAGTGAAATGAACTCCAAGACATGTTTTTTTTTGTTGTTGTTTTTAATGTACTACGTGGTTTCTTTTTATCTTTTGTGTTTTCTCCACCTATGGTTTTCTCCCTGTAGTCACTGTACTTGATTTTTATACCTTGATTACTGTAAATATGTTGATCTGAACTTTGGAAGGGAAAGGAAAAAGACAAATGGTGAGACAAAGGACAAAGGGGGAACCTATGCAATAGTGACACTCAACCAATATGTTGGAAATCATCTTGGGGTGCTGGGAGGGAAGAGGGAGAAAATAGGGGAAGGAGTAACAAGTTAGAAAAGAAATGAATTCACTACCTTACTTATGTAACTATATGCCCTCTGTACATTACCTTGACAATAAAATTTAAATAAAAGATAAAATAAAATACATGAGATCAGCAATACAGGATATGGGAATATGGGAATGGGGAAAATAGTGCACTATACGAGAAAACTAGAACAGCTGTGGAAAGCAGTAATTTTACTTTAACATAGGTAGTAGTAAACTAGCGTACAGATTTTCTGCCTCCTGTCAGTCACTAAAAAGGGAAAACAAATTGCACAATCAGTAAACCAATAGAGATAAAATAGAAAATTAAACAATTATGGTGAAGAAATGATTTGGACCAAAAATAACAAATTACACAATTTGTAAACAAATAACAAGCTAGTAAGTTTAAAAAATATTACCCATAATTCTATTAAATGATTTTTACATCACAATTAGTTAGAATTATAATTCAAATCACAGATTAATAGAATATCATTTAAATAATAGGTACTTATTACTGATTTCTTAATACTGAACGTTTAATATAAAATTTTAATTTTAGTAGCAATTGAAAAGAGAAAGTGAAACTAATTTTAATAATGTATTTCATTAATTGTAAAATTAAGAATCATTAGAACTTAAACAAATACTATATCATTATTTCAATAATTAATCATCATTTCATTTCTGTGAATTAATGCAATAATTCAAAGTGTATTATGCACTTAACACTAATCTTAACATCAAAGAATAAATTATTGCTCACGACTCTTGGTACTAGATGGAAGGGTTCAGCACTGTGGTAAAATTCACACCACACATCCTCCTGGCAGTATGTGAGGGTATAACTCCTCTCGTCTAGCTTAAATTGTGGAAATTTGATTACTACATGCATGTTAAATTCCTGTCTAGGTGACCTCCATATAATTATATACAATTATATATAGGAGGAGTATTTCAGATGATAATTAAAAGTCATATTCATTCATTAAAATTTTATAATTTTGTGCCAAATAAATATTTATGGAAAGGCTGAATTTTTGAGTAGATGATGGTGCATATGTGCCTGATTATACATATTGAGGTTTATTTTATCTTTCTGACATTGTTTCTATGGTTTGATTAAATTTTCCATAAAAGCTTAAGTGTATTATATTGGATATATGAAAGTAAACTGAATGTTTATTTCATTAATCCTTTAGCACTTGTCTAATCCCAAATACATATTATCCATATGTTTGCAGTAATGAAAATAACAACAGATATAAGCAAAATAAATTATCCGTGTTTTTAAAGTAATGAAAGTAAGAAAAGATATAAGCAAGATAGATCAAGTCTGTAGACAGGTATTTCCCCCTTTATTTTGATAGTTGGTCCTCTGTTACACTACAGAATATTCGTGGGAAAATGTACTCCAGGCTGACCACAACTGAAGAATATTATAGTTTGATCTATCATAAGAGAAGGAAGGAAGGGGATCATTCCTTCTAAAAGTCAGTTCTCAGGAATGTGATCTGTTTTAGGGTGGTGACTTGGAAATGAACATTTTTCACAGTCGACCTTGAAAAGCCATCTTGATAGACCATTTTTGTAAGTGGTAACAGAGGATTATTCATTGCTTTGCAAGGATGCCAGATTGCCTCATTTTGAAACAACTAAAGAAGGAATTTAGTCAGGTATTGTTTGTATCTTTAGGGGAAAATCCCATTGACGCTAGGCCAGGGGATCACTGGGGCCCAGAGAAGCTACTACCTTGAATAGTAATGCTAGACCTCTAAAAAACAAAACAAAACAAACAAACAAAAAAACTCCAGAAAGCACAGCCAGTCAGGGCTGCTCTCACATCCTACATGAAGACAGGCAGAAAACAGAAGCTGATAACTATTATATTTTTTATGAGTCAGACTGAAATGAAACTCTAAAGAGAGGGTCAGAATGACTAATCAGACAGATTAAAATTGGTCAAAGTTTGGAAAGTAGAATTACATGTAGAACAAATAAATCATAGAAAGCCCGTGCATGTAAGAATAAGACAGCAGACCAAATTCCAGAAATTTTCCAGACATTTTCTTAGAGGACAGGTTAATGAATTATCATGATAATCTTTGAATTCTTAAATATTTGGTCACATGTGGGAGAAGACCAATTGCTGAAGACAAAGAAAATGTTATTACTCTGTTAGGAGGTCCAATATCACATTAGGAAAAAATGACTTGTAATAAAAAGAGACAAATAATTATTCCAGTTGAGGGTTTCATTTGTTTTGATGTAACAGCTGTTCATTTAGGTACTAGCAGTTACCATACAATTGGTCTAGACTCACAGCTGAGATGATATTGACTGCAGTATGCGCACATGAAAGAAAAGAGAAAATTTACAAATGTGTGATGAAATGAGCTGAGTGTGAAGTGTTCTAATAGTGATATCTGAGCTTTAGACCCAGATGAGGAAGTGGATTTTCTACTTTTATAAAAAAAACAAAAACAATTTTTAACCTGGTGCCAGTGGCTCACAGCTGTAATCCAAGCTACTCAGGAAGCTGAGATCTGAGGAATGCTGTTCAAATCCAGCCTGGGCAGGAAAGTCCCTGAGACTATTATCTCCATTTAACAACCAGAAAACCAGTAGTGCCACTATGGCTCAAGTGGTAGAACACTCACCATGAGTTGAAGAGCTCAGGGACAGAGCCTAATCCCAGACTTCAAGCACCTTGACCAACAACAACAAAAACAAAATCCCTCTTTTCGTGGACTGCCTACATTTTTCCCTAACATTCAACAAAGAAGCCATTTTATCACCCATTCATTTAAGTCCTATCCTAGCTACTGCAAATAGAATGATTTGGTATCTTATGTCAAAAGATTCATATTTGTGGAAACAAATACCAGCAGTGGTGACCTTTTTTTCCAGTCTTTGAACTTGGGACCTGAGCCCTGAACATGCTTATGCTATAGCTTTAGTGTGAGCGTTTTTATTATTTATTGGATTACTGCCCATGAGGGGAATTACTGGGGCATAAGGGAGATCTATGCTTAGTCTTTTGACG
>NW_024872615.1:0-19647 GCF_019054845.1 Dipodomys spectabilis | reverse complement strand
CTACTATTCTAAAATTTTTCCTAAGGTTAATGCAAATGCAATCTGTAATTCTTCAATAAAGTACAATAATACTTGGAATGTTAAAGAGTTGGACTCTGAATATCACCTTCACTTTTAGAACATTTTATCATCACTAACTTCTCAAAACGCTCCAATATTTATTAGTACTCACTTCTTGTCATCATTTCAACCCACCCTCCCCTTGAGCAGCTATTATTTCATATACTACCTCTACAGATGTGGCAATTAAAAGAACTCATATAAATAGAAAATGTAGTCTATTTTATTAATTTCCCCCATGTAAAATTAGTGTTTCCAAAGTAAGTCCATTTAAATTTTCTAATGGATAGAGCATATTGTTTTGTATGCATGTGTATACGGGTGTAATGTCCTCAATGAGAATTTCAATATTTTATTGTATGTTATTATAAAAGGTTTTGTTACGTATATTCTTGTACATGTGTCTCATTGGACGTATGTTGAAATCTATTTTGTATATAAAATTGTGATTCAAAATGGTGAATCATAGAGGCAACTCTGTGTAATATCTAAAAGATCGTCAGTATGTTTAACAAACTGACTATATCACTTTAAGTGCCAAGCACCAATGTATAAGGATTCCAATTTCTACATAGTGGTTGTGCAGTGCTATCTTATTGTTGTTCCTATTTCTACTAACCTTTATATGTATGCAATGTCTATGTATTAACTTTTCTTATGAATTTTCCATATGTTCTTTGGTTGTTAGTATATTATTATAAAGATATGTATTTTGATTTTTTGATAACTTATACAGGATGGTTAAAGTTTTCCATTGTCATTAATATGCTCTTAATATATTACTTATTTGTCTCTTTAAATAAATGTATATGTATACACACTGTGTACATATGCATATATTCATATTTATATGTAAATATATACAAATACCTGTATATATATGAATATACAGATGTGTATATACATGTCTATAGACACATCATGTATATTATTACTTTCATTTGTCAGTAAGTTATCATTTTATTTTATTTGCCAAACATGTCCTTTATTGATTTTACTTTATTTAATTTTATGGTTAAGATGTTGTACAGAGGGGTTACAGTTACATGAGTAAGGCAATGAGTACATTACTTGTTGATCATTGTTACCCTTTCCCTTCCTTGTTGTTGTCCCACTATCGCTTCCCTCCCCCAGATCCCACATTCTTATTTACCCACCCTTTGCAGCATGAAGTGGTAAAGTTCCTTTGCATTATACTGTCTTGTGGGTATCTTTAGTTCAATGGGTTATCTTGTGTCCATGTTTCAGCGTTTTGTAATTCCCGTTCCCCTCCCTAGATTAGACATGTAATTACAAGATGCAGGGTATCAAAACTGAGTAGTGATAAGAAGGGATATGCCATAGGAGAAAGATACAAAGGAAACAACAACAACAAAAATGAATAAAATTGCATTGCACATTTACAACAGTAACAATAGAGACAGAACTCCCAAACATGTCCTTTATTGTCAAGGAAGTTATTTCAGTTCATGTCCTTACCATTTTTGGAACTTTGCTAAAATGTTTTATAGCTTTCAATATGCACTAATATGTTCATATTTTCTAAATCTATCTACTCCTAAGATACCTGCCATCTCTCTTCTAAAGCCAAAAAGCAGTCTTCTACAGCTTGGTTCCAAACACTTGTATTTTTTCCTTGAAATAAGAATACTGATCTAACCCCGGTGCTGCTGGCTTACACCTATAATCCTAGTTACTCAGGAAGCTGAGATCTGAGGATCGCTGTTCAAAGCAAGCCTGGGCAGAAAAAGTCCATGAGACTCTTACCTCCAATAAACCACCAGAAAATGGAAGTGACTCTATGGCTCAAATGGTAGAGGTCTAGCCTTGAGCTGCAGAACTAACGGACAGCGCCCAGACCCAGAGATCAAGGCCCACGACGACCACCACCACCACTAACAACAACAAAAAGAATACTGACTCGAAAAGCAATAGCTTTAAACAGTCTTAAAGATAGGCTCATGTCTAATATTCTAGTATTATCTTAGATACCAACAGCCTTTTAGTCCAATGAGCCATGAGCCCTCAGAATGTTGACCAAATTTCTTATTTACACAATTACTATAAGTATGTTTTCTCATCTATCTTTCTTTCATTTCACCACAGAATTCGTATTTATCCTTTCTGTCATACATGAATACCAATGCCTTTGGAAGATATTTATTAGTTGGTGTGTATTATTTGTAAGAAGATATCTTACTGAAATACTTAACACACTCACATATTGATCAAGGGCCTGATTAACCTGTTTCTGTCTTTCTCCATTCCCATTGCCCCTTAGTTTTCAACTGTTTTCTGTGAATTTCTTTGTGCTATCTTCACACATTGTCAAAATGTATTTCAGTGTTGTTCACCCATTATCACTGACAATTATACAATGCTGAATAAAAAGCAAACATCTAAATAAATGGAGACATATAATTTTTGTGGATTGGAGGATATAATTGAGCAAATACAATAATTGTCCCCCACACCGTTTTTTTTGGTCATTCATGAAGCTTGAAATGTGGCCTGGGCACTGTCCTTCAGCTCTTCAGCTCAAAGTGAGTCTTCTACCCATTGAGCAACTGTGTCACTTCTGGTTTTCTGGTGGTTAATTGGAGATAAGAGTCTCATAGACATTCCCGTTCCAGCTGGCTTTGAATCACAATCTTCAGACCCTCAGCCCATTAGAGAAATCTTCACTATTTCATGTTAATAAGGATCTTATATTCTGTGAGCCACTTAGAAATGTGAAATCATTGGTATGAAGTATCCAATAAGATGTTTGTTTTTTTTTCTGTATTTCAATGCTTCATGTGCAAAGACATTGTGGAAAGTATTACAAACATAAGTGTAATCCCAATACCTTCATTCATTGTGAAGGGCACTTTCTTCCTAAATATTTTGACCCAAATTATCTTTTTCAGGAAATTACTGTTTGGTAATTAAGGGTCAATTCACAAATTTTGATGTCTTATTTTTTAAAGAACTTTGAATTTAAATTCCACTACAACCTTGTTTCACACAATGAGAGTACATTTCCTGGGTAAGGACAATTCTCAAAGGAACCTACAAGATTTACAGCAAGGCTTCTGAGGTTTGTTGGTTTAGTGTGAAAAAGAGCCATCTTCACCCACATTGCTCCCTCTCCACTAAGTCTCCATGGATTTCTGTGCATAAAAGCCTATTTTCCCAGGCAATTTAAAATTGTCTTCATGGGATAAGTTATTAAAAAGTTTGAGCAATTCAACTTTACCTGTCATAATTTTAAAACTCTTTTGAAATGCCTTTATCAGAACTGCGAATTCACCAATCCTAATTCCACCTTTACCATCAAAAACAGTTAACAGGTTGTTTTCTTGAAATACTTTCCATGCAGCTCTTATTTTCCAGTGGCTTTTTATGTGTATATATGACCATATAAGCTGATGTTGAGCAGAATGAGCTCCAAGATATGGAAAAAGAGATTTTTATTTGTGGTTTTTGTTTTTAATGTACTTTGTGATTTCTATTTTCTTTGGGGTTTTTCCCTATGGTTTACCCCTGCTGTATTTGATTTTGTTACCCTGTGTATTGTATATGCATTCATCTTAATTTGGCAAGAGAAGAGGAACGACAAAATGGTGAGACAAAGGACAAAGGGCAAACCAATGCAATAGCAATACTCACAAGACAATATGTTGGAAATAGACATTACAGCTTGTGAGGTATTAGCATGAAGGAAAACTGTGAGAAAAATGAGGAAGGGGGTAACAAGTTTGAAAAGTTATGTATACACTACCTTACAATTACCGTAACCCCACTGTACATCAATTTGTTAATAAACTTTAAAAAATAAGCTGCATAAAATATAATTTTACTATAATGGTAAGGTAAATATTATTCTTTAGGTAGAAACTGTTTTAAAATTAATTCTATTTGGCATCTAATTTGATTTAATTACCCCTTCTTTATCAGAGGGTCATCAACTTGAATGTCATCCAACTAGACAATATTTTCACAATATACCTGCCAATATTTTCCAAAAAATAAATTTGGTACTTTCTCATACTAAAACCAAAAACAGTTTAATTTTATGGAAACGCATAACTTTTCAAAGTAAGTAAGTTGTAAGGAGGACAGAATATATGTGTTCTTTAAAATTCCTATGACTAATAACTACTCATTTTCAAATTCTGAACATTTCATACCTGAGAGATTCAAAACAGTACCTACTTGCATGTTATGAAATTCTGCAATAGATAAAGTTCCCAATGGGGTATTACAGATTGAGAAGTCAACAGAAAAATAACAACATTCGGGTAGAGGATAAAACTATGAAGCATCTGAAATAACTAATTCTTCAAGAGTAAACAATACTTTTTTAACTATTATAGATGTTCAGGATGCTAAGATCAGAAGATTAGGGTTCAAAGCCCATGCAGGCAGGAGGGATACTTAGATTCTTATCGTTAATAAACTTCTTAGGAAAAGCCAGTCACAAGTGGCACTGAGGTTGAAGTGATGGGGCATGTGCCTTGAGCATAAATAGGCTCAGAGACAGTGTCTAGGCCCAGAGTTCAAGCCCTAGGTCAAACCAATAAAATAAAAACAAACCCTAAACCTAGCATTTTTCTTCTTGCATAAAGAGGCAAATAGTTAAGGAAATTTCTTCCTGTGTTACACAGAGGTAGAAGAAAGATGTCATACAATTATTCTCTTCATAGCATCTAATACCAAACTCTTAAAAATTGCTCTTTTTCTAAATTTATAAATTAATATCATCCATTTGTTGGCAACTCTCTCTAGATTATTCACATTATCATGCTATACATGAACTGTAGGAGTTATCTATTAGCTAAATTCTAATAATATCTCTCTTGAAATAGTATTCTAGGAAAATAGAATGCCAGAATTATTTATGAATTTGTCAATTAAACCTTCTACTTAAAAATAATTTTGTTTTATCCTATAGAATATGAAATTACAAACAAAACCAAAATATTTATTTCATATCTAAATACTAATTTAGCAAGGTCTACAAAGTCCTACATTAGACGAACTTTGATATTTCTCCAGGCTTAAGCTTTTGTAATCCTTCATCAGTTCTTTGGAGTCCAACAGAATGATGCTTACTTACTTTTTTCAAATTTTTGAATGGGAATCTTGAGCCATTTTGCATCTAGGAATGTTTTGTATTGAAGAGAGCATTTAAACACAACTGAGATTTAAATATGCGTTGCATTTCAATAGGAAAATTGACTTCTCAAAACATAATGACAAAATTAGCCCAACCTTCCAACTGTGAATTCCTTTCTTGTAGTTTGGTTTGTTTTATTGAGACAAAATTATACTTCCTGGTCCAGGGAAGGTATCACTATGTAATTCCAATCTCTAATCTTATGTCTTAGTCTGAGTGCTAGAATTCCAGGCTTGTATCAAATTACCCTGCGATAGTTTCTTGGTTTATTTAATCTAGATACAGACTAGCAATTCTGAACTTATCCTATTTTCTTATCCACTAGACTGACTGCTCACACTGTTTATGTACAATTTTCAAAGATGTTCTAACATTTGACAGGATATGAACATTTTCAGATGCACCTGCAGAGGTCTCTGATTCATTCCTCCATGGATCTTATCCCTTTAATAATGATTACTTGACTCTCTTAATATCTCTAGTCCCTACCTATGTCATAGTCTCAAACTTTTTTGAAGAAAGTTCACTTGAATATTTTCTAATATTAAAAATTATCACTTGATTCTAGTCTTTCTCAGAACATATTTTCTATTGTTTACTAACTTTTCTACATATTATGAGAGTTGTTTCATTTGTGTGTTTGTGTGTGCACATATAAGTGTCTCTGTGTGTATGTGTATGTTTGTACGTATATATGCAAAAGTCTCAAGCTCTTATTCAGCAATCTTGCTCATGACTTGTATTCCATTACTTGAGCCATTCATCCAATTCACCTATTGTCTGATGAATTATAGGTAGTGTCTCAAAGACTGTTCTGCCCAGGCTGGATGCAAACTGAACTTCCCAGACTCCTTTATATTCTTAGGTTTTATTTTTCCAGTACTATCAATTTTTAAACTACAAACATTTTTGTGAGTATAAAGTCTAAGCTGTAGCCCAGATTTTTAACTCAAGAATTCATATAAAGATAGATGAACATAGACATTACATATCCTGAGTGTGTACTGTTAGAAATGTGATCTTAAGCATGGGTGACAGTGAGTTCTGAGGATTGGGGTTCAAAGCCAGCCCAGCTAGGAAGGTCCCGGAGATTCTTTTCTCCAATTAACTACCAGAAAACTGAAGTGCCCCTATGGTTCAAGTGGTACAGCACTAGCTAGCCTTGAGCTGAGTAGCAGAGGGACAGTGCGCAGGCCCAGAGTTCAAGTGCCAAGACCACCCCCAACAACTTGATAGATAGATAGATAGACAGATAGATATGTAAAGAAAAAAAAAGAAATGTGATCTTAGCCACCAGTTCATTGCTAGTATAATCCCTGCTCTCTCAAGATAGACTTTTTTCCAGTTAAGTTCATGCTCTTATATCTGACTTGCATTGGAACCAGAATTATTTATTCCTCCTTTGTACTTTTCAAAAATTTGCATGATTAGCAAGCGTGATTTAGAAAGGGACTGGCCTCATACTTCATGTTCCACTTAAGAGTAATGCTATCCCTATATTACTCCCATAAATCTACATACTGGACTTGGCTTCATTGTTTCAATGTTGTCTTTATAGTCTTCTATATTGTCTTATATTTAAAGACAGAACTTCTGTTTCTCCAATTATTGCTATTGTTTCTCTTACTGTTAACTCATGTACACTTGGGAAATAATGCGCAGCACATATACCCAAAAAATGATCTGAGAACCTTCTTCCCATTAAAATTTACCTTGATTTACAGAGAACTTATGTAGTTTAAACTCAATGTACTCATGGATAATGTATTTATAAGCAATTTAAATTTCATATTTTCTCTTTACTAAGTTGTCTCTGAAACACGTGTTACCTCATGTCCAAAGGTGTTCTTGTGCTATTTCAATGAAGAAAGAAAACATTCACTATACCTCAAGCAGCACCATAGATTGTTATTGGAGGTAACTGTTACTGTATGTGGAAACTGATCCTCGGAGAGGAATTGAACATAGAGGAATGACAAAGTTCAAATTAACTTATGCTTTCCTTTTTACTGTACAAGAAAAAATCCGAAGCTTGAAGGAAAGAAACTCTGTCCCTTACTTTTGCGAGTGTGTTCTTTACTCATATGAAACTTGTCTCTAATCTTCTAGTTGAAAGTATTACAAGAGGAAACTATGTGCCATTTGAAGGCCAGCATAGAACAAAAGGAAATAACTTTGTTTTAAAAGTGTTCTACTGCATAGAAACAAAGATATGGATGTTTAAAAGTGTCTTATGGATGGATATTTCACTACTGAGATGATTCTGTTGTTGCAGGAGTCAGTTATCAATTCCTGTAGTCTAGTCCTGAGTTTTCCATAGCAATAAGGATTCCACAAAAGCAGGATCCAGTGAATATGATCAGCAAAAACAGCCTCTTCTCAGACCAGTACTCCTTTAAGGAGGGTCCCAAATAAATACCTGGATTTTTTTGTTTGCTTGTTTGTTTAGTTTGTGCTGGTTCTGGGGCTTGAACCCAGAGGCTGGACCCTGTCCCTGAATCGTTGTCTTTCCTGCCCACTTGCCCCCTATGCTAGTACTCTACTCTTTGAGCCAAAACTCCACTTCTAGATCTTTTGGTGTTTAATTACAGATAAGATTTTGACAGACTCTCCTGCTTGGGTTGGATTTGAACTGAGATAGTAAGAGAGCCAAGTGACACCAACTGTATCAAGATTTCTGTTTTGAACCAAGAAATACTAGATGAAGTTCATTATACAGCTAATATTTGACAATTTTTAAAAGAAGAGATTATGTCCAGCAAAGAAGTGATGACTTAAATAATTCAGCAAATGTAGTTGCACTGAATCATTTTGGAATTATTTTTTTTCTGCTTGGGAAGGATACTATTGACTTCATCTTTCTTTTTGGAGAAACTTAAAGTCACATTTGCGCTTTTTTTGTTGGTCATGGAGCTTTAAATATGATCCTAGGTGCTGTCCCTCAGCATTTCAGCTCAAGTTGAGCACTCTACCACACTAGCTACAGCACCACTTCTGGGTTTCTGGTGGTTAATTGAAGATAAGAGTCTCATGGACTTTCCTGACCAGGCTGACTTTGAACTGCAGTCTTCTGGTCTCAACCTCCTGGGTGGCTAGGATTACAAGCATGAGCCACAAGCACCGGGATCAGAATTGCATTTATGTGCACTTAATGACACTATGTAGACAAAGAATAAAAATTTGAATCAAATGATGACATTGCAGCTTTTTCAGAAAAATTGAGGTAGCAATAAATATGTCTTCCTTTTCCATGTTGTTACATTAATTACTCCTGAGCTATGGGACCCTTATATTAGCATCCTCTGCCATCTGTGCTGGTGTATATATTGTCAGGAAATGCTCAGTGTGAAATATAGAAAGACTGAGATTTTTAGAAAGCAAAGGAGATCAGGTATGAAAGAACAGCGTAGAAGGAGATACATTTATCACACAGAGATTAAGAACTAACCTAAGAGATTTAGTATGCTAAAGGCAATGAGGAATACACTTAGTTGATAACTAGTTTTTCAATAACCAAAGATAGTTCCCCAGAACATTTTCTGGTCTACCTTTGTTACTATAATTTATTCCTTCCCTCTGGAGTTATTCCTTCTGTTCTGCCACAACTGTTAATTAGCCTCTGATTTTTTGGTGCCATGAATGACCAAAAAGGTTTCCAAATCTCACTTAGACTACCCTTCTAATTGTGATTAGCAATGACCAATTAAAAGCCTGGAATGTTTGAATTTCCAGAATTAAACTTCACCCGACATCTAAGCACATTCCTGGCATTAATTGTTGTGACATAATGAACAAACTTTTTTTTCAACACAGTATCTTAATATAGGTACATGAATTAGGGACTATTGCCAGGTGTCAATATGGAAGGAACATGTATATATTCCAAGTATGGGTTCTTTATTTTGCATTTACTAAGTAAATAATTTTTTTGTTTTTTGTTTGTTTGTTTTTTGTTTTGGCAGTCCTGGGGAATAAAATCAGGTCTAGGGAATTATTTCTGAGCTTTTTTTTTTTTTTTTTTTTTGCTCCATTCTAGCACTCTACCACTTGAGGCACAGCACCACTTCCAGTGTTTCTCTTGGGTACCGAGGAATTGAACCCAGGGTTTATGCATGCTAGGCAATCACTGTACCATGAAGCCCCATTCCCAGAGCCCTAAATGACTTTCTTAAGTTTTAATTCCGTAACTATGTATCATAATTTTGGCCAGGTGATAGAAAAAGACGTAGAAAACAATACTAAGTCCAGTAAGGCTGAAATTCCTATCCCATCATTAAGGAAGTACAGTTTTAAGACTTGCAGGACTAATAGAACTCATAGGACTGCTAGAACGCTAGCCTTGAGTTGAAGAGCTGAGGGACCAAGCCCGGGCCCAGAGTTCAGGCCCCACAACCCACAAAATACAATGGCCATATTATCATACCATTACTTGGACAAATGCCTAATAGCAGATAGTTTTAAAACCTGTCCCTCTGATTTGAATATTGTCTATACTTCTACCTATAATTGAATAAGAGATTATTTTTCTGCTTTATCTTCCTTATGGACATTCTTACATATCTGAAACCAAAATAAATCTTTCTGCCTACTACTAAGCTACATGTATCTACTTTATATAGGTTGTTCTGTTACTAAGCATGTGACTTTAGCTCTCAAGTTTATTCAGGTTTAACATGAAAGAACAGAGTCTGTGACATGTCAACAACTCTAGTAATTACTATTGAAGGGATAACTAAAGCTAGAATGTGCAGATGCAAGCACAAACCATCTGTAACTCTTATACAAACACCTAGAACTAAGTACATAGAGGTTCTAAGAAAATGTTTCCACCAAGCAAAGATGTCATTTTTTTCTATTTCCAGCTAGAGAATACAAAGTATCCTTCTGTGCTCTGTAAAGTTCTCTCCTATGTCATATTGGACAGATTGGCCTTTAATGGCACATAGTTAAGAGTTTCTGGTGATAAATAATGAAGCAAGCTAACAGATTATTCCTAAAGACAATTATCCGGGGCCCATGACTCTTTATCTTCCATGAGGCCCTCGAAAGGGATTGTGTAGCTATAGAAATTAGAACAAAATTGAACAATATTTTTTAAAAAAGCAATTCCATCTGTCAAACAGATGATGCATGCTGTCCAAACCTGTGAAAAAAAACATGAAGTGCTAATTCTATGCACTGCTGATGACTTTAATTATGCGACTTTGCCAGATGGAAAGATCATTATTCTATTTTTATTTAAGAAGCTCATGCAACTGTACAGTTTGTGCCAAGGGTAATCAGTCACATGAAGGAATCTACCACATGTATAGCTATGTTTCATAAACGCACAGTCAAATTGGGAAAATAGAAAATATACAGGACTGTAAATTAGAATTTAGAAATTACATGTCAAAACAAGAAGCCTTTTCTGTGCCCGTTCTAGGGCTTGAACTCAGGGCTTGGACTCTGTCCCTGAATTTATTTACTCAAGGTTAGCATTCTAACACTTGAGCACTGGGGATTCTGGGGGTTTTGGTGGTTAATTGGAGATAAGAATCTCACAGAGTTTGCTTCTTCAGGCTGGTTACAAACTGCAATCCTTAGATCTCAGCCTCCTACTGAGTAGCTGGGAATACAAATCTGAGCCACCAAAACCTGCTTAGACAGCCATTTTCAACTTACACAGTAATGTTCCAGCAGGCAACCGACAGCAAGACCACACTGAAGATAATACCACTGGTACAGGATTGCTGATCGCTGATGCCCCAGCAAGGAGGTCTCCAAAAGGGAGAAGTCATCTGCCTGGCCCTTGCATACTGAGTTCCTGAAGTTGACTCAGAAAAGAATTTGAGGATACAAAGTAAAGGTCAAGAAAGTTTATTAGTAAAGCAGAGTGAAGGAAAGACAAAAAGATAGTGCACAACCCAGAAATGGGTATGGGCATATCTAACCATAAATTCCTCATGTTGTTAAAGCATTCAATATACCTGTGCTCAAAGGGAGGTTGAGGGATTAACTCATATTTATTGAGTGATTAAATGTACAAAGTGTGAGAACAAAGATAAACACATCAGGTACACTTTCATCAATTAGGCTCAGAGAATTCTAGACTGACCTATTTGTTAAATTTTGGTCATTGGTGTCTGGTAAGTCCTTAAAAGAAAGGATGGATTTTGCAACATACTCAAGACAGTTGTCCATTCGTGAGATAAACAAAAATTTTAAACACATTTTATCAAGAAAAGTTATTTTTCCCAACTGTTTGTTTTTCCAGGATGAGTCTCTTTAAGATATCGTGTTCAGTTTTCAGATCACACTTTATTTTGGACAAGCAGTCTAAGTCAGAGGAAGAGATCTATTCTTTTACTTTATTCTTTTTCTTTTAACTAATAATGAAGCTTTTGATGGAATATAGACCTTAAAGATAATGCTTCTGTGCTTTTAATAGAATTACTAATACAGTGTCTCTCAATTCCATGTTGCTGTTTCCCATGCTTCACTTTCCCTGATCTACCTCACCTCATCTTGTAGAAGTAGTATTTCAAAGGTGTGAAATATTTTTTCTATAGTCTCAGTTTCATCAAGATCTTCAGAAAAACAGAAAAATCCCTGTTTTTCCTGAAGTATACCTATATTAGCTTATAGGGTCTTATCTGATTCTGATGGTTTTCCTCTGTCCTTCCTGGTAGTTCCTTGAGGTACTACTATTGGTATCTCACTTGCCCTAATGCATTAGATTATTTCCTTTGGTGTTCCTACATTGGGGCATGTCTTATGCTCATCTCCCCAACTCTGTGTTGTCATCTTTTTTCTAGCGTGTAGGCCAGTGCCTGGCAGCTCTGCAGATCTATAATGTCAGGACAGTTAGTGAGTAGTTGGAAGTGTTTTTGGCTCCATAACTGCCACTCAGTCCATGCCTTCACCACCATGAAGTTATTTACATGTCCTCAGACATAGTTTCCTCACTCTTCTATTCCTCTACCTCTTGATTCAACCTGTAAATTATTTTCAGGTGGATCTTAAAGCACAGTTCTTCACATAGTCCTCCTATTTAAGATCTCTTGTGAGTCAACTTCATTTAAAGGTCTAGTCAACCTTTCTTTTCTTCTCCCGCTGCTAGCCATATATACCCTCCTCTAACCAAGAGTCTATCATTTCTTAATTTTTCTCTTCTCATCTTTTTTTTGTGTATCTCCATTTACCTGCCTTGAGAACCTTCCAAACCATCTAAAATTCTTTAAAACCAACTTCTTTTGCAATTTTTAATATCTAGGATTAAAAGAAGTGTGAATACTCCAAACTATTTACCTTTCATTCAGTTTTGAGACATGGCTATGTTATAAAAAAATACCAACTTAGAATACTGCAAATAATAAGTGAATATATTTGCTAAAGTTGTAAGGGTTTAGATTTCGAGATTCTGAGGGGTAAAATTAGGTAGCATGAAGAACATAAATATTAATCTTCGGCATATTTAAACTCGAGGCCTGACTATTTTATGCCATTGGATATATTACCTAACTCTCGAAACCTTACTTGATTTATAAAATTTAGAGGTATATTGTAAAACTAATGTCATGAATTAAAAGCTAACATAAATTAAAGCTATTAATATATTTAATTTACCTTACTTTTTCAATGTTAAACATAGTGACTGGTAAATAATTGGCATTTAATCAACCTTAATTCAATCAACTGACTATATTTTCATTTAACTCTAGCCATTGCCCCTACAGATATTAGATAATAAATCATCTGAATTTAACTAGGTTAAAGTTAAGACGGGATGAGCAGAACTTCTTACTACAAAATCATTTAAACTTATGTTTTTCATTAATAAACTTGTCTCAATTATTAGCATGTATATTTCAGTTGAGTTTATTTTACACAGTTTGGATGGTTGAAATGCATGTTGACAACCCAATGAAGACATCTGCAGAAACAGTGGCCTGAATTCAGTAAAAACAGGTGTCACCTGAATTTCAGCAGAACAGCTTATTGACACCAAAGAAATTTTTAGAGATATAAAAAAAGTAAGATCCTGTGATTTTAGAGAGGTTCGTAGAGGAGACTGCATGACTAGGTCTTTACTTTGAACACTTATTTGTAATTCAGGGGATTCGAATAAGTTAAAATTTCATATACAAAACAGAGCATCTTTTAAAATATATAACTAGCTAAATGAGTTTTCCCAGTAAAAATTCAAGCCTGATTCTTCCCTTCCTTTAATAAAGGGGAGATTATCATTTTTATGATAAAGTAGTCTAAAACTACAATTCCCTCCCTCATGTTGTATGATGTACCAAAAGAAATTTATGGGGAAATGATTCCTTCAATGTTGAGCTGTGATGCTTGCTCCTTCATTGCCAGATTCCTTTGTCCTCTCAAGAGTGGTGCTGACCCTTGTATGTACTCTCCATTAAGTTCTTTGTATCCAAAGGTGCTTAACTTGGTCAACAAAGCAGAAGTATCGTATTCAAAAAGTTGTTGGTAAGAAGAAATTTATATGAACTTGGAACAGATCTGAGTCACTTTAGAAATAAGGGAGATTTAGTCATTTCCTCAGTGTCACAATTCTGGAGAGTGATGACATTTGATTTATTTCATCAAATGAAAAGATACAGGCTAACAGGATTTCTGTAGAAAAAAGGACCCATTTTGTGCAAAGAAATTAATTCCTAATGGAATTACAGAATTGGTAGGTTCTCTACTCCTCTGCATAAATTTCCATTAAGTCTTCAAGACATAACAGTAAATGTCAAAGCAAATGTATATGGCTATTATTGGGTACCTGGTAAACAGAGATACCTTAGCTCTGACAAAGTGCGTACCATAGTCATTAATGTGATCTTTTTGAACAACTGAATAGTGTATATGTTCCACTGTGAGCCCATGAGTGGCACAATCATATCTAACACAGAGAAGCTTGTCATCAATGTAAAACCCCTCCTCATCTTCCACCAACATCAAAGGGGTGAGCTTGGAATTATTTGTGGAGTTCTCTGATGTCTTCACTAGGAGGAGGCTGGGCTTAAAGAAGGAAGTAAAAAAGATCATCATTTGTGTCCTTTTTCTGATATTTCAATGTTTGTCATGAATGTGATCCCTGAGAATTATAACTTCAACAATGTCAACAACAAATGACTCTAGCCTCAACAAATACTTACACTTCTTAGTTATTTGTCATCCATGATAATTTTGACATAATAGAGTGACTCGTCATCATAATCCGTGCCACCCAGACCATAAATACCCTTTCAGAAATTGTCACTTGTAACTTGTGGAGTTGCAAAATATTCAGTGTTATTAGCTGTAAATCTGACCTGTCATCAAATTTGGTAGCTGTTTTCAGATGTCATCAAAAAGAATGGTGAACCAAACTTCAAGAGATCCCCTAAAGGGCTATACTGAGAATCAGATTGTCTATGTCTTTAACAATGATATCCACTCTCCAACTTGGATCTGAGAAACAATGTCACCCTTAATAATCAAGCATTTGTCAAGCTAATTTCTTGCTGCAAAAATAAATTTAGCTGAGAAACCTGGATGGGAGATATCATGATTCACATGGCCTCCAAAGAGTAACGTTATTACCCTATCCCCAATCAAATAACAGTGTACAGATTTGGGGAAACTTCCATGGAAGAGGAGCCCTTAAGTTGGGACAGATGGTCTCCTCTTCTTGACAGTTTCCAGGTCAGGTCCTTGAAGAAGAGAAGGAACATGGGGAATTTTACCTTATATATGGTCAACAAACTTCACTATATACAGAAACTGCTACTAAATTTTAGAAAAAAAAAGCCAACTAAAAAGAAAGTGAATTTTGTTAGGAATCAACACTAAAGTTCAGTTTGGAGTTAACTATTTACTGGTCATTGTGCTTCACATTTGTACCTCCTCAGGTTCTTTTTTCCCTCAGCTCTTCAGCTCAAGGCTAGTGCTCTACCACTTGAGCCACAGGGCCACTTCCGGCTTTTTTCTTTTTGCTTATGTGGTGCTGAGGAATCAAACCCAGGGCCTCATGCATGCACGGCAAACGCTCTACCACTGAGACACCTTCCCAGCCCCTTCCTAAACTTCTTAAATACTGTTCCCCATTACATTTTTGTGCCCAACTACAGGGGAAAATAAACTTTATTCTCAAACTTAACTCTTTTGGACATCTATGGGAATTTTTCTCAAAAATAGATAATTCAGTTCTCAGGTACGCATTGGTAAATCATCAGGTTCATCCACTTAAGGGCAGAACCTTACAAGATTGCCCCCCCCCCCCGTCAGATGTCAATCATTACCCCTTCTTTGTTAGATCATTTGCTAGAATGGTTCACAATCCTCAGAAAAAGTTTACTCCTACATTAAGGATTATAAAAGACATAACTCACTTTTCTGCCAATCAAGTGTTCAACAACTTAGAAACTCACAGAACTTTGTGATTTTATTTTAAATTTTATTTTAATCTTTTAGTTGTACAAAGGAATTGCCCTTTCAACAATGCAGTTTGTGAATATAATGCAAAGTCTAAAAGGCAAATCCCAAAATAAAGAAATAAACTGAATTTAAGAGTGCTAAAATGAAATAGCCAATATAGTCAATTACTGGGGAACTTGGGAAACTACAGAATAGTAAAAAATGGACACTGGAAATTGACAATACTTAGGTAAGCTGTAGAGTAGGAAACTGACCATATGGAAAGAATAAGTAAACAAAACAATATTGCTGCTCAAAAACACTCTTAAGTTCTCTTTTTAACTTCCTACCTAGAGATTTCTTATAGACCATGCAATATACCCTGAGACCAAATAATAGATAATTTATTTCAAAGTAAAATGCCCTTTTTTTTGAGTACTGTCCAGGATTTTTCTTTTGCCTTTAATAAGCTATTACATGGATATCAAAAATAGTATTGGGCAAGGATTATATAAAGCCCTTCAACAGAAAGCAGTATAATAAAGCTTATGGAATTTCTTAGAAAAGTAGTAACTTTTAGTTGATGAGCTCTAAAATTGAGACATATGGTCTTGTACCAGTGACATAAAACAAAAATGATGGAAAATGATCAAAGGTGAAGGAGTCCCTAAATAAAAGGCCAGGTAGCAAGTTGATGTGAAAACAAAACAAAACAAAACAAAAACACTGGTAAACCATGTGTCAGTAGCACATATCTGTAATCCTACCTATGCAGGATTTAGAGGATGGCAGTTTGAAGCCAGTTTGAGCAGAATCATCTATGAGATTCCATCGCCAAAATAACTAGAAAACTTGAAATAGATTCTGTATGGAGGCTGAATGAAAATTGTTAGATTATTTATTTTCCAGCTTCTAGTGACTATTAGTGTATTGTTTTCTCTGTGGTATCTTCTTCCATCACCAAAGCATATCACCCTAACTCTGCTTTCATCACATCACCTGCTTTCATTACATCACCCCCTCTCAAATGAAATCTACCTCTGCTTTGGTGAATGAAAACTCTTTTATAAAAATACTTCAAGATAATATCTTATCCCTCACAACACACCCATTCCCTCATTTATCTTAATTTTAGGTTATTTATGAAATTGTTTGTCATTTAACACAGCAATTTATTTGTACAATGCATCTTAATCGGTGTCATCACTTCAACATCATCAACACCTTTCACCCACTCCTTCCCTTAGAGTTCTCAATTCTGTGGTATATACAATTAATACTTGCCTCTATTCTAGCCCTTGCCTCTTCATTCTTCTACCCTTCCACTTGGCTCCAATCGCCCCTCTTACAAGAACCCATTTCCTGGTATTTATTTGGTTGGACTTTGAGTTTTTAAAAATCTTTACAAAGTTTTTAAAAAAGAATTATTCTATTTGTGCTCTCAATCATAAAGTCTATTACACTTCAACTAATTCATTTGCAACCCCTTTCTCACACACTGCTTACCTTCCAGAAAGTTATAGGCACATTGTAGTTACAACAAATGAAGGAAATAATGAAACTATATTTCTCTGTGGTTAGTTTAAGGACAGTCCCGATTATATCCCTGACAGAGCTATTTGAATTATCCAGTCTCAAGATCCTTCTCTGTCTTTCTTTACCATCAACAGCCACAGGTACTAGGGATTAGAATGTAACTATTTCTTGGGAGACCATTGTTCGACCTACCATAATGACCCAGCAAGAATTAATTGTTTTGTGTAATCCTAAAGATAGCTAGCTCTGGAAAACTTCGGGTTGATTTTGAAATTTAAAATAAAGTGCTTTGCATTGTCAGAATTTTCCAAAAGTAGGGAGACTTCCTTGGATCTGTGAGAAGATAATAAACCAGATTTTTTTATTCCAATCCTGGGGCATGAAGTGAAGGCATGGGCACTGTCCCTGAGTCATTTTGTGATAAAAGCTAAAACTCTACCACTTGCACCAGAGTGCCACTTCTGTTTTTTTCTGAGTATTTTATTAGAGATAAGCATGGACTTTTCTGTCTGAGCTGGCATTGAGCTACAACCCTCAGATCTCAGCCTCCTGGGTCGTTAGGATTATAGGCATGAGGCACTTGTGCCCAGCATAAACTCGATTTTTTTTAAATTGTGATAATTACGTACAGAAGGGTTACAATTACATGGCAAGGTAATGAGTACATTTCTTATCAAGCATTGTTGCCTCCTCCTTTGTTTCCCCTTCCCATTCCTTCTGATCTCCACCCCTGTCCCACTCTACACTCTCCTCCCGCACCCTGCCCTTCCCCCAAACCCCGCCTAACTTGTAAAGTTCGTTTTTTGACATAACGTCTTGTAGATCTCATTGTTGCACTGGGTCCACCTGTAACCGTATTTAAACAATTTTATTTTTCCCTTCCAGGCCACAAAGTATACGATCATCAAATACAGTGAAAACAGGGGTTATACCTTGGGGAGGGGGAATACTAAGCAACAAAGAGATCATCTTATAAATATGTTAGAAAAAATCACAAGAAAGAAAAACATTCGAATCCTTATCTTGAGGTTCATCTCACCTAACATGAACTTATCTGACCATTTTTGCTTGTCTTAGACATATACTAGTTATTGCAAATAAGGGAAATCAAATAAGGTCATAAACTCGATTTTAACCATGTCATCCCAATATAATACTTGTGACATTCCAGCGTGCTAGGCAAAAATACATTTTTCAAAATGATTCTATAAATGAATTGTTAGATTAAATTACATTTTGCCAGAAAACCATGCAGACATGCAGCTACACAGAACAAAGAAAAGTTTATTACCAGGAAATGGGCCAACAAGACCCCTTCTCACAAGGGAGAAGTGAAAAGAAGCACCAGCTATTGTCTTATGTAACCTATATAACCTGGGAGGTTTAGCAAGGACTAGAAGGGGATAGGAGGTGTGGATATGTGGGCCAGGGGTTTCATTATGGTGAACTAGGATTTATGGCTGCTGTCCAAATCATAGATAAGGGGTCTTGCAACTGACCAGACTTGAAGTCACTCAAAGGGGCTCTTGCTGCCTTATATGGTGTAGTTTCCCCAGAGAAGTGACATCTAAAGGTAAAGGAGGTTGGAGGGGGATTATTTACTGCCTTTACTAAATGGGCCTCATCCTGCCTAGGAAGGAAGCATGCTAAAACATGGAGAGGGGAAGGAGTGTACTAAGTGTATTAAGGGACCTCATTCTCTAAGGGGAATCGTATAAGGGGACTACCTATCTACGATGGCTTTGAACCGTGTTCCTCAGATATCAGCCTCTGAAGTAGCTAGGGTGATAATCCAGCTCATCTTTATCATGATTTCTTCGGCTATAGAAGGTCTTATGTGGTTCCATTTGTGTATTCTATTTTTTTTTACTCTTTCTATGAATAGTGCCACTGGCAATTTAAGAGATTGAAATGAATCTATGTATTATTTCTTATTGTATGGAGATTTTAAGCAATTCTTATTAAGTCTATTACATAGCATATACTTTCATTCATTTTCCTTTTCTTTGAATTACTTTATGTCATAGTTTTAAATGCACAAATCCCATCCTATTAAAAACCTCTTTTTGTGTGTGCTAGTCCTGGGGCTTAACTCAAGGCCTGGGCACTGACCCGGAGTTTTTCTCAAGGCTAGTCCTCTACCACTTGAGCCATAGCTCCACATCCAGCCTGTTTTTGTTTATTGGAGATGACACTCTGACAAACATTCCTAACCAGAATGGCTTCAAACAGTGAAACCATGAAACCATGATTCTCAGATCTTTTGTTTAAATGCTATTTTTAATAGAACTAGCTTTGATTTAAGAACAATCAACTTACATTTTTCAACTGATGTGTACCAGGACATTTTAAAATTTACTGGTGTATGGGCTGGAAATGTGGCTCAGTGGTAGAGTGCTTGCCTAGCATGCATGAAGCCCTGGGTTCGATTCCTCAGTACCACATAAACAGAAAAAGCTGAAAGTGGCGCTGTGGCTCAAGTGGTAGAGTGCTAACCTTGA
>NW_024872614.1:0-23926 GCF_019054845.1 Dipodomys spectabilis | reverse complement strand
GACCGTTGCCCATGCTGGACCTTCTGCCTGAGGCTCTCTGTCCTCTTTCACAATTTAGAACTCCTGTGGAATTTTGGCACTGGGTATATCATCTCATGGAGCAAGTCTTTCCTTCCAATCTCCCTCTTTATTTTAGTATTAAGTTTCTAGAGATGGAACTTATGCAGGCTGAGTGGCAAATGCTCTATCTTGATGTGTGTGTGTGTGTATGTGTGTGAGGTTGTATGTGTGTGTGTGTGTGTGTGTGTGTGTGTGTGTGTGTGTGTGCCATTCCTGGGGTTTGAATTCATGGCCTTGATGCTATTCTATCCCTGAGCCTTTGTGCTCAAGGCTAGCGCTCTACTACTTGAACTACAGCTCTACTTCTGGCTTTTTGGGTGTTTAATTGGAGAAAAGTGTCTCATATAGACTTTGCTGCTTGCAATTGTCATCCTCAGATCTCAGCCTCCTAAGTAGCTAAGATTACAGGGGAGAGCCACCAGCACCTGCACTCTACCCTACCTTTACCTATAACCTCGGCCCTCCTCTGAGTCCCAGAACAATATATCTCACCAGGCTGACTTTTTTTTGCCAGTCTTGGGGCTTGAACTCAGGGTCTGGGCATGTTCCTGAGCTTCTTTTGCTCAAGTCTAGCACTCTACCACTTAAGCCCCAGTGCCACTTTTGGCTTTTTCTGTTTCTGTGGTACTGAGGAATAGAACCCAAGGCTTCGTGCATGCATGCTATGTAAGCACTCTACCACTAAGCCACATACACAACATAAGTCTCACTTCTAATGGGAGTTATGAGGGTGGGGTTAATTAGCTTACCCCTTTTGTTGTAGAAATCACTGACTATTTCATATCTTTGCCAATATTTGGGACCAGCCTGTGACTTGAAAATGAGAAATGATAAATGAGTGATAGCCACCAGGCCCCGGAGGTCTAGGCTCACATCATACAGAGGGATAGAGAATATGAAGTCAGAACCTTTGACAACTTCTGTAGCCTAGAACTGTGGTCTCCCTGGAGGCAGTGTCTGGCTTCTAGGTGTCCCAATGGGACACCACAGCCAGAACATGCTTCAGTTCTTTAAATGGCAGAGAAGGATGCTTTGTTCAAGTTGCCTGCTCAGACTTAGTACTCTCTGAGGGCTTGTCCCAGCTTGCCCAGGTTGGATGTCTGGGTATGGGCAACCTGCTGAATGCTCATCATCCATACAAAGATACAAGGAGTTATTGCCTCCTCTTTTTTTTTTTTTTTGGCAGGTCTGTGGTTGTACTATGAGCCTAGGCTCTGTCCCTAAGCTCCTTTTGCTCAAGTGTAGCACTCTGCCCTTGAGCCACACACCCATTCATGGTTTTGCTTTTTCATGTGACCTCTTAGAAAGAAGGGTATCATGGACTTTCCCACCTCGGCTGAATTCAAATTGGCATTCTTTACATCTCAGCCTCCTAAGGAGCTAGGATTACAGGCAGGAGCCACTGACACCTTGTTTCTTTTCTTCTTGTTCTTTTTATAAATCATAACAATCTGAAATCTTCATGGTGTCATTCCAATGGTTTGCATTCAAATTATACCACTCAGGCTTGGAGTTTGAATGCTAGGTCTGGTACCCACAAATGGAGGGATACCCTGACAAACTCATTCCTGTTCATATGAATGCTAAGGGAATGTTATAAAAGTAATAATTAAATGTGCATTTGATTCATGATTCTATTTTAGAATGCCACAGAATAATTATTGGATTTATATCTTCCATTCTATCATCATGGTATGATTGAGGATACTGACTAATTTTTAATTAATGCTTTTATAAGTATTCAACCAGGATACTTCATTAAATGGAAGCACTAATAACTAATAGTTGGTAATAATATATATATATAATTTAATATCCTCACAGTCCCTCTCTCTCTATATATATGTACATATATATGTATATATACATATGTATCTCAATCTACACATCTATCAATATATATATGTATATTTGTATATAATATACATATATCATTATTCCTATGATCAAGCCACACTAATCCTATATATATATATATATATATATGGGACTATATATATATATATATATATATATATATGTATATATGGGACTATATATATATATGGGACTATATATATATATGGGACTATATATATATATATATATGGGACTCAGATCTTCCTGGCAGCTCAGTTTGCCAGAGTCCGGTCTGCTAAGACTGTGACACCATTTATGGATTGGGCATTTTAGTCCATGATTTGAAATCCCACGATGGCCAAAAATTTATTCTTTGTAGTAAGAAGCCAATTTTGACACATTGTTTTCCTTCTCTGTGAAAGTCCTTGGTCTCAGTATGATGTATAAAATATATCCTATGTGATATGATATAATAAAAGTAACGTTATATGTGTAATAATGCTAAATAAATAAGGGTAATAAATGTCAACACAGTAAACCCATGTATGTAAATAGATCTCATATATGAACATTATTTTTTCCAGTGCTGGGGCTTCAATTCAGGCCCTAGGAACTGGTCTGAATTTCTTGTCTTCAAGGACAGTGAGCCATTCCTCTTCACCCACAGTGTCACAGAGTTACCCAGACTCTGAGTTCCAATCCCATACCTGCCAGAAAAATTGTGCAAATCCAAGCCTGGGTATTACTACTACTACTACTATTATTATTATTATTATTATTGCCAACTACGGGGCTTGAAGTCAAGTCTTGGCATCTCTGCCACTGCCAGCACTCGGATCCTAGGACCTGAGTTCAAATCTCGGGACAGGCAAAAATACAAAAAATAAAAAGGAGAAGCATAATACTGAGAAATTCAAGAAGGTAGTTTTACATTTTTATTTCCTTTGTATTGTAACCATCCTGGGTCTAAATGCCAAGGCGCAGAAAGTGTACATGACCTTGCATTGCTCATGTTTGGCGGCTATTAAGGAAGCCATAGCCGAAACCGGGATATTAGGTCTGGAGGTCGAATCCCAGGACTGCCACTAATGAATGGTGGGAGATTCTAAGAAACGCATTCCCAAATGCATCCATAGGAATGGAATGTTATAAAAGTAACAATTAAATTAGTAGTTAGTGTACGATTATATTATTATAAAATTATACACAACAATTATACTACATTGACTAATTTTCAATTAATATTTTATTATGTATTCAATCATGATACTTTAAAAAGGAAGGAATTTAATTGCCAATAATCAGTAGTAATATTCTATATGCATTTACATAGTATACAGACACATCTCTCTCTTGTTGTATACATATACATCCATTTATCTGTCAACCAATCTGTACATTTATCTGTTCATACTTTTGTCACTCCTGGGGCTCAGTGGTAAGGTGCTTGCCTAATACGTACAAAGTCTTGGGTTTGATTCCTCACACTACCGCGTACACAGAAAAATCTGGTAGTCATGCTGTCCATCAAGCAGTTGAGCACTAGCTTTGAGCATAAAAGCTTAGGGACTTTGTCTAGACCCTTACTCAAGACCCAGGACTGGCACCCAAAAGAAGAAAATAGAATGTTCTAACTGCAATGATATAAGGATAGGACTGCAAATACCTCATCACAGAGCAAACCGGGAGTCTGGTGGTGAAAGCTGACATCTAACCTGACTTAGCCAGAAGTAAACCACTGCAACCCAGCACCATGGAGCCAGATGCTGCTGGCTCAATCAGCTCTGTCATCCAAGATACTCAGGGGCTGAAATCTGGTAGGTTTAAAACCCAGCCCTTGAAGGAAGTCTCCAAAACTCTGAGCTGTGGCTCACAGTGGTAGAGCTCTAGTCTTGAGCAAAAGATCTTACAACAGTACCCCCAGCCTTCCAGTGCATTTCCTGTGGCTGACACCGAGCCCTCCCAAAAAGACCCATCCCTCTAAATCATTAGATGTGAATTTTGTGTGGTTTGTGATGTGTTTCTGAAAGAATGGTGATACCGATGAAAGCACCCTCCTTCTAATGACTGCGTGTGGGTTACAGCTATGTGATGAGTCCTTCATGAGGTGTGTGCTGAGTCCTTTATGGGGTTCATTCTTCCATCTGATCCTTGTAAGAGCTCCACAAGTAAGATGATGGTGCAGATGAGAAATTTGAGGCTAACCAAATTTATGTATGTACTGAAATCTAGTGAGTTGTCCCCTGCAGACAATTATTTATTTTTCTCAGTCGTGAACCTTGGACTCAGGGCCTAGGCACTGACCCTTCCCTGTTGGCTCATGGCTAACGCCCTACCATGTGGAGCCAAGGACCCTCTTGCAACAGAGATTTAGATCTAGGCGTCGGTAGCTGAGGTCTGTCACCCTGCCTACTCAAGAAGTTGAGATCTGAGAATCTGGGTGCCAAACTATCCCAGACACAAAGCGTCCCATGAGAATATTATCTCTTATTCATCACTTAGAAACTTGAAGTGGAAGCTGGGCACCACTAACTCACGCCTGTCCTCTTAGCTACTCAAGAGCCTGAGAGCTGAGGATCAGTGTCCAAAGCCAGCCTGGGCAGGAAATTCTTGAGATGGACTCTACTCTGCAGTGACCCAACAAAAACCTGAAGAAATGCTGTAGCTCAAGTGGTAGCACACTTGGCTTTAGCTGAAGAACTCAAGGACAGCGCCCAGGCCTAGACTTCAACTTCTCCAACATACAAGAAGAGAAAGAAAGAAACCTGAAGAGGAAGCATTAGACTGATTTGCATGTATGAATCCCTGGGTTTGATTCCTCAGTACCACATCACTAAAAAAAGCCTGAATTGGCCCTGTGGCTCAAGTGGTAGAGTGCTATCCTTGTACAGGAGAATCTCAGGTACAGTGCTGAGATCCTCAAGTTCCAGGACAAGTGTATGCACACACACACACACACACACACACACACACACACACACACACACACACACACACACACAGAGGTATCAGAACTGAAGCTGTTACATCAAATTGTGGTAAAGCACTGAGCTTCGTTTTCTAAGCTTATGGTTAGCACCTAGGCCCTGTATTCAACCCCAAAAGCTAGCCATCCAGGGCTCAACTAGGAGGGGTCAAAGGTTTCAAAACCTGATGAGCTTCACCAGCCCTAGATGACAGGAAGCATTGTGATATTACCCATGTGCTTAGATTCAGTGAGCTTCTGATAACCTAAGGAGACAACTTTTCCAATTAGGAATCTTTTAATTCGGTTCAGCTCTCTAGTTGTCTGCCAGAACGACCCTTGAATTAATTGTAGCAGTTTGTTTCAACACTGGGAAATAGTCCAACAAAGACAGGATAAGTACAAGGAACTTGGCCTGCCAGAGGAGGTGGCACAAATGAAGGCTTCTTGTCCAAACAGAGCACTGGGGAAAGAGATAGCTTTGGATACACAGAGGTCGTTTTCTCCTGGCCTTCAGAGCCCGCCCACACTCATCCTCACTAATTGGCCCAGATGGAGTTTTTTATTACACAGCTGTACAGGAGTGAGGCCTTTTGTCTGCCTGTTCCAACAATGAGGCAGACTTTTTCCAGCAGCCTGAGGTTCACAGAAACACTCAGGCTACACTGGGAACAATGACGGGAGCCCTGTAATATGCACTGTCTTGAAAGCGCTCTCTGTGCTATGAAAGCATTTTATTCAAAGCAAATTTCCTAGCTGAATGCCTTTCAACATAGGGACTCTTGATCTTCACAGATAGAAATACATGCATACATACATGGGTAGACATGGAGTTACTGTTTTTTGTTTTTGGCAAGTCTGGGGATTATACTATGAGCCTAGGCACTGTCCCTGAGCTCCTTTTGCTCAAAGGTAGTGCTATGCCCTTGAGCCACAGCCCCACTCATTTTTTTTTTTTTAATTCCTGTGATCCCTTAGAAATAAGATTGTCCCGGGCTTTCCTGTCCGGACTGAATTCAAATTGTCATTCTCTACCTCTCAGACTCCTGAAGAGCTAGAATTACAGGGAGGATCCACTAACACTCAGCTTTCTTTTTTTCTTGTTCTATTTTTCTCATGACAATCTGAAATCTTCACAGTGTCATTCTAATGGTTTGCATTTCCGAGTAAATTACTCAGGCCTGGAGTTGGAATGCCAGGACCGCCACCTACAAATGGAGGGAAATCTTGAGCAAATCATTTCTATCCATGGGAATGCTTAATGGAATTTATAAAAGTTACAATTAAATTGACAGTTAGTTCATGATTCTTTTATAAAATACCACACAAAAATTATTGGATTATGTCTTCCATTCTAACACCCTGGTTTGGTTCTGCTAATTAAAGAACACTGTCTTCTTTTACATTAATACTTTAGTAAGTATTCAACCATGATACTGCATTAAATGGAAACCTAATTTAGTAACTAATAATTCATAATATATATATATATAATTTAATATCCTCACATTGTCTCTCTCATATATGTAGCAAACTACACATCTATCTATCTATCTATCTGTCTATCTTTTATCTATCATCTATCTATCATCTATCTATCTATCTATCTATCTATCTATCTATCTATCTATCTATCTATCTATCTATCTATCTATCTATCTATATCTATCTATCTCTCTATATCTATATCTATGCCTATATCTAACAATCTATTTATTTATATATATATAGCCCTCTACTATGGCTAAATCTCAGGTCCTCAGAACTGACTGGCAGCTCAATTTGCCAAAGGCTTTTGTTCTACAATTGACCCATTCATAAATTATGCATTGTGACCTCTGAGTTCAAATCCCAGCATTGCCAAAAGTTTATATGTGCAGTAAGAAGCCAATTTTGACATATTTTTTTCCTTCTCTGTAAAAGTCCTGTGTCTCAGTATGATGTATAATCCATATGCAAATATATTCATGTGATAAGATATAATAAATGAAAAAAAGTTATATATGTAATAATGCTAAATAAAATAAACAATGAAAAAAGAAGGGTAATAAATGTCATATGGAGTAAACCCACGTATGTAAAAAGATCTCATATATGAATATTATTTTTCCAGTGATAGGGCTTGAATTCAGGCCCTTGAAACTGGTCTGAAATTCTTGTCTTCAAAGACGGTGATCTTCCCCTCCCCTATAGTGCTACAGAGTTCCCCAGACCCTGAGTTCAAATCCCAGCCCTCCAGAAAAATGGTGCAAATTCCAAGCCAGGGCCTTAATTTTTTTGGCCAGGCTCGGGCCATGATCTCAGCTTGTGGCAACTCTGCCTCAGCCTTGATCACTCTAGGCTAGGGTGCAGCCTCTGGACCCACAGCCCATCCTGAGGTCCTAGGACCTGAGTTCCAATCTTTGGAGTGGCAAAAAAAGGTGAAGTGTTGGGAAGGTGGCTCAGTAGTAGAGTGCTTGCCTTGCATGCATAATGTCCTGAGTTCAATTCTTCAGCACCACATAAGCAGAAAAAAACCGGAAGTGTTGCTATGGCTCAAGTGGTAGAATGATAGCCTTGAGCTGAAGAGTTGAGGGACAGTGCACAGACTCAGACTTCTGCCTGACAACCGACAAAATAAGAGGGTGAAGGAAGGAGAAGGATAAAACTGGGAAGTTCCAGAAAGTGGTTTTACATAGTTTTTTCCTTTGAATTGTGACCATCTTGTGTCTAAATGACAGGGCCTGGAAAGTGTACGTGACCTTGCACTGCTGAAGTTTGATGGGCTATAAGGGAAGCCATAGCCCAAACTAGCAAACTAGGTCCGGGTTCAAATTCCCGCCACCCACGAATGTCAGGAGATCCTAAAAAATGCATTCCAATAGACAGCCATATGAATGGAATGTTGTAAAATTAACAATTACATTAGTACTTAGTGTATGTTTATATTATAAAATTATACACAGTAATCATAGTACATTGCCTAATTTTCAATTAATACTTTATTATAAATTCAAACATGGTACCTAAATAAAGGACGAAATAATTTAATTATTGATAATTGGTAGTAAAATAGTATATATAACTTAATAATATACAGACACCTCTCTCTTGTTTTATATGTGTATATATATATGTATATATATAAAACAAACCATATCTATTTCTACACTTGTCACTACTGGGGCTCAGTGGTAGAGTGTTTGCCTAGTATGTATGAAGCTCTGGGTTCATTTCCACACTATCACATGCAGAGAAAAAGCCAAAAGTGGTGCTGTCACTGAAGCACCAAAAACAAGTTAGAATGTTATGACTGCAACTATAGAATGACAGGGCTTCAAATACCTCATGACAGAGCAAGCCAGGAGTCTGAAGCTGATGGCTGACATCTAACCTGACTTAGCCAGAGGTCAACAGCTGCAAACCAACTACATGGAACCAGACGCTGTTGGCTCACCCCTAGCTGCTCGGGGATGAGTTCTGAAACTGGTGGTTTGGATACTCAGCCCTGGCAAGAAATCTGCGAGACTGTGAGCTGAGGCTCAAAGTGGTAGAATTCTAGCCTTGAGGAAAAGCAAGGGAAACCCAGGAATTCTTGAACATGTGAGCTTTTGGAAGCCCACTGGAGGACACAAGATGATTATAATCCACGTGAGTGGCTGGGCAGATGGATCTGCTACACTTGAACATTGAACTCAGCCTGCTCTCCTAGTCCATGTCCTTCTTTGGTGCTTGTCCTGTTAGCTCCTAGAAATAGATTGATCAAACCCAAAGGGAGTTGCTGGCTTTTTCCTTCTTTTTCTGTCCTTTGCTTTTAATTTTTTCAGGTCTTTGGGCTTGAATTGTGGATCTAGGCTCTTTGCCTGGGCTCCTTTGGCTCAAGGCTAGCGCTCTGCCACATGAGTCCCTTTCTGCTTTGTCTGTGGTGAAGTGGAAGTCAGAGCCTCATAGACATTCCTGCCCTGGCTGTCTTCACCCTGTGATCCTCAGACCTCAGACTCCTAAGAAAGGGTGACAAGCATGAGCTTCTGTTGCTCTGCTAAGTTCAGAACTGTAATGACATTGAAAATACAAGCCAACTGCTCACCATAAAGGGCTTGGGGAGCATATTAACCCTTTCATCATTTGACCTTTCAGAACCCTGTAGCACACAAGGTTATAATCCTAGAGACAGATAGCCTGAGCATATAGATCTTCAATACTTGAACATTGAGCTCTGATTCCAATTCTGGTGTACACCAGCATTCATTTTCCAGAAAGTGTTTTCATAATTAACAAATAGAAAAAGTACTTTGATTAACCCTCACTTTTTTTCCAGGTATGTATCTCGAACTCTATCCCTAACTCTATCCCTAACACTATCCCTAAGCCCTTTAGCTCAAGGTGAACACTCTACCACTTGAGTCACAGCTCCACATGGGGTCTTTTGGTGGTTCATTGGAGGTAAGAGTCGAACAGGCTTTGCTTGCCTAGGCTGTCTTTGAACTGTGGTCTTGAGGTCTCAGCCTCCTGATTAGCTAGGGTTGTAGGTGTGAGCCACCGGCATCTGGCCTCTTGTTTTTGCCAGTTCTGGGGCTTGAACGTAGGTCCGGGGTACGGTCTCTGAGCTTCTTTTTCTCAAGAATAGCACTCTACCACTTGAGCCATTCCACAGCTTCTGGCTTTTTCTGAGTATGTGGCACTGAGGATTTAAACCCTGGCATTCATGCATGCTGAGCAAGCTCTCTACCTATAAGCCACATTCCCAGCTTCACTCTTACTATTTTATCCCTCAACTTGCCTATCCTCAAGAAAAAGCCTCTGAGTATAAATCATTTAAAGAAATCCTTGTGGGAAGTTGTCCAAAGATTAATAAGACAAAGCTCATACTTGGGACAGACTCTAAACATGTGATGACTGTGACAAATGCCTCCATTTAATTATGTCTCATGTTTCAACACTTAATAAGGTATTAATGAAAAATGACTCAGTGTCCTAAATTATTGTATATAATTTTATAATAGATGTACGAAATGTAATAAATATGTATGTAATAATACTAAATACATTAAACAATGAATAAATAAATAAAATAAATAAAAAACAATGACAATAATCGTAATATGTAATAAACATACATATGTAAGTATATATCATAAATATTTTTCAATTGCAGGGCCTTACTGCAGGCCTTGGGAACTCTAGCCTGAATTTGTTTTCCTCAAGGACAGTAAATTTTGCCTTTACCCATGGTGCAAAAGCGTTACCTGGAATGTGAGATCAAATCCCAGCAATAGCAGAAATAGTGGCCCCATTTCCAAGACAGAGACAATTTTTTTAATGAAAGCAGTTATGTTTATTCAGTTCCATACTGAACATTTCAAAAAAAATAGCAGTGTAGAATTTTGTATAGCTATTCAGACATCTTTCCTTTACCCCTAAAGTGCTTCTCTGAGCACTACATTGTTTATTTTTTGTATGATGTTTATTGTAAAAATGATGTACAGAGGGTTACAGTTATATGAGCAAAATAATGAGTACATTTCCTATTGACCATTGTTGCATCTTCCATTGTTTTCCCCCTACTATCCCTTCCCTCCCATCTCCAAAACTACCTCCCCCTGCCAAGATCAGTGACTTAATTTTTTTAATTTTGGCTTGGCACGTGGTTTGAACTAAAGTAGTGGTGACTCTGCACCTTCCCTCACATTGGTATGGACTTACCAAGAACCTGAGTTCAAATCCCAGGATGGGAAATAAAAATAGCAGAAATTCCAAATCAGGTAGCTTTATTTTTTTAATTTAGTTAAATAATTTATTTATTTGTTTGTTTGTTTGTTCTTTTTTGCCAACCAGTGGTCTTGAACTCAGATCATGGCAACACTGCCTAAGCTTTGATATCCCTAGGCTCAGCTGCAACCTCTGGACCCATAGCCAATCCTGGGATCCCAAGCCAAGAGGGCTTGCAGGAAGAAAAAAAACTGGAACAGCACCAAAAGTAGTGAGTTGCAGAGGGTTGGAGGGGTTTATAATTTTTTTCTTTGCAGGGTGCTCCTACTGGTTCTGAATGACACAGCTGCAAAGTGGACCTGACCTGCCATTGCTGAAGGCTGGCGGGCTATCAGGGAAGCCATAGGCCCATCTGTCAACATAAGCCCCAGGTTCAAATCCCTGTCCTGACACCTACCAGTGGTGGAGATCCCAAGAGACTCATTCCTACGCATAGGATACTGATTGAAAGAGTAGTTCGTGTATTGTTAGTCTAAAATTGGATGCAAGAATCCTAGGATGCTGATTGATCTTAATTAATAGTTTATTAAGCATGAAAAGAATAATATTCCTTCAATGGAAGTATAATAAACACCTAAGAGTTGGTAGGAAAGTAGTAGATATCATTTAATAATACATAGTCCGCTCTGACACTTTTTTTACCATGTATCACTGTTTTGGCCAAACTTGGGGCTCAATCTCAGCACCTGGGAACCACCTGACAGCTTCATTGGCTAGATGCTGCCAGGCTCACACTAACCCATTCATGAATTGGGCCTGCTAGGCCCTGAGTTCATATCCTTGCACTGTGAAAATTGAATCTTGAATTAAGAAGCAGAGTGTGACACATGTTTTCCTTTTCTGGGAGAGCCCTGCGTTTCAGGCATGATGGAGAACACATCTAAAAATCTAGATGCTATGAGATAGGATATAAACAATATAATAAATGATATAGGTGTCATCAGAGTCAATAACATAAATGGTAAATAAATGAATAAAACAAGAAATAAAATGAATAATCACACTAAACACGATATCGACTGAACATCCGTATGGAATTATAAGTGCTATCTTTAAAATGTATATAAGTATTTGTTTTCCAGGCCTGAGGCTTGAATTCAGCCACCATACTAAGATGGTATGGAGGGAGATCCCGAGATATTAGTTTATGGACCTAGGAAGAGTTATGGAATGTGATTGATGTCATCTTTGAATCAGTAGTTTATGCGTGATGGGAGTAGGAAATGATAGGCAAGAATCATGGGGTATTGCTTATTTGCAATGAAGATTTGATGAAGCATGACAATAATCATCAGTTGTGAAACGGAGGCATCAGGAAAGATCCAAAAATCGGTAGTCACACAGTAGATTCAATTCCATCACAGGTGGCCATCTCTCCTACTCTCTCTCTATATATGTACTTATTTGCATACTATCTTCAGCTTATGAATGGATGACTGCTGTACACCCTCCCCCTACCCCCACCTGGGGGCTCAATCTCAGGTCCATGAACGGCCTAGCTCCTTAGTGGCTCACATGCTGGTGTGCTCATGTGGACCCATTCACTGCTTGGGCCTGCTAGGCCCTGAGTTCAGACAGCAACAATGCCAAAAGAATCATCCTGATATCAGAAGCCAATCATTGCACATGTTTTCCTTTCCTGTGCAAGTTCGGGTCTCAGCTAGGATGGAGAATGCATGGGTTTCCCTGTGGCCATGGGAATTGGTAGTCATCCATGTCAGCGCAGTTATACCTGTCATCATGTACTCAAGAAAATACACACTACATCCATGAATAGCATACAAAATAGAGAGAATAACTACACTAAATGATTGATGCAGTCCACACACAGATGTGAATATACATCCCATGTTTCAATGATGCATTGATGTCTATTGTGGCCTCCCTGGGGCTTGATCTCAGTTTCTGGGAACCGCCCAGCTCCTTCATGGCTCACAGGCTGGAGTGCGCACGTGGACCCATTGGCCAGTTGGGCCTCCTAGGCCTCAAGTTCAAATCCCAGCACTGCCAAGAATTCACCCTGATGTGAGAAGCCAGTCTTCGCACCTTTTTTTTCTGTGCTGTGCATGTTCTGGGTCTCAGCTAAGATGGAGATTGCGTAGGCAACTCTGTAATTATGTGAATAGATTGTCATCCAGGTCAACACAGTTATATTTTTTTTTATTTTTTTTTCTCTTTTTTTTTTTTTTTTTTGAGGGTGGGAGCATTCCAGTTGTGGGCCTTAACTCTGGGCCTGAGCACTGTCCCTTGAGCTTATTTAGCTCAAGTCAAGTTAGCACTCTAGTACTTGAGCCACAGGACCACTTCCAGCTTTTTCTTCATATGTGGTGCTGAGGATTCGAACCCAGGGCCTCATGCATGCGAGGCAAGTGATCGACCACTGAGCCACCTTCCCAGCCCAACACAGTTATATTTGTCATTTTATGCTCAAGAAAATACACATCACATCAATGAATAAGGCAAAATTATGAGAATGACTACACAGAATGCAAGGTACTGCCCACCCATGTATGGAAATAGAGGTCCTCTGTTTAAATTGGGAATTTATGACTATATTGGCCCCAACCCTGGGGGGATCGATCTCAGGTCCTGGGAATGGCCAAGCTCCTTAGTGGCTCACAGGATGGTATGCTCACCATGTCCTATTAACCAATTGGGCCTGCTAAGCCTTGAGTTCAAATCTCAGCACTTCCAAAAGCTTCACCCTGATGTGAGAAGCCAATTGATCAATCTGTTTTCCTGTCTTGTTAAAGTCCTTGGTATCAGCGCAGATGGGGTATAGTATATAGGCAACTCTGTAAGCCATGGGAATATGTTGACATCCATGTCAGCACAGTTATATCTGTCATCATACTCAATAAAACATACAATACATCCATGAATAAGACACAAAATAAAAAGAATAACTACACTGAATGCAAGTTGCATAACATACCTGTAGATAAAGAGAGATCCTATGTTTAAAAAAGATGGGCTTGTTATTTTGTCCAATGCTGGGGCTTCAAATCAGGCCCGGGACCAGGCCTGACATTCTAGTCTTCAAGGATGGTGAGCTTCCCCTTCCATCACAGTTCAACAGAGCTACCCAGACCCAAATTCACATCCCATCACTGACAAAAGTTTCATCCTAATGTCAGAAGCCAGTCGTTGCAAATGTTTTCCTCTCCTGTGAAAGTTCTGGGTCTCAACTAGGATGGAAAATGAATGCATAGGCAACCCTATAACCATGGGAACAGGTTGTAATCCATGTCAGCACAGTCATACCTGTCACCAATAAAATCCACAATACCTCCATGAATTAGGAACAAAATAAGGAGAAGTGCACTGAATGCAAGATTCTGCGCACACATTTATGTAAATATAGATCCTATATTTAAATTATTAATTTATGACTATTTGGCTCTCCCTGGCACTCGATGTCAGGTCCTGGGAATGGCCTATCACCTTCATTGCTCACAGACCTGTGTCCTCACCTTGACCCTTTCCTCAATTGGGTCTGCTAGGCTCTGAGTTGAAATCCCAACACAGCGAAAATATGAATCATGATTTGAGAAGCCAATCGATTCAGCTATTTTCCTGTCTTACGAATGTCCTGTGTCTCAACTAGGATGGAGAAAGCATTAGAAACCCTATAGACATGGAAATAAGTTGTCATCCATGTAAACACTGTTATATCTGTTACCATACTCAGTAAAATACACAATACCTCCATGGATAAGACACAAAATAAGAAGTACACCGAACACGAGATGCTTTCCATACCTATATATATATATAAATATAGATCCTATATTTAAACAATGAATTTATAACTCTTGTGGCCGACCGTGGGGATCAATGTCATATCCTGGGAATGGCCTTCCTTCTTAGTTGCTCACAGGATGGTGTGTTCACATTGACCTATTTGCCAATTAGTGCTACTAGGCCCTGAGTTCAGATTCCAGCACTACCAACAATTGGATCATGGAGTAAGAAGCTGAGTGTGAAATTTGTTTTCCTTTTCTCTGAGAGTCCTGGGTGTCAGGCATGATGGAGAACACTTCTACAAATCTAGATGCTGTGTTATAGAATGTCATTAATGTAATAAACGGAATGGGTGTCATCATCTTCAGTAAAATCAATGGTAAATAAATGAATACAACAATAAATACAAGGAACAACCACACCAAACTTGTATGGACTGAACATCTATAGGTAAGTACAAAGCCTATCTTTATATAAACAGTATGTTTTCAAAGGCTGGGGCTTGAATTCAGGCCTAGTGAACAGGCCTGAAATTCTTATCTTCAAGTACGGTGAGCTTCCCCTTCATCCACTGCAGATTTACCCAGACCCTTAGTTCAAATCCAAAACCTGGCAGAATAAATGGTGGGAATTGCAAGCCAGGGAGCTAAATTTATTTTATTTTATTTTTTCCCAGAGCGTTCCTTGAACTCGGGTCCTGGCAACTCTGCTTCAGCTTCGATCACCCTAAGCTGGGGTGCAGCCACTGGACCCACAGCTTATCCTGGGATTCTAGATCCCTAGGCCTTGAAGAGAAAAAAAATCACAGGAACAATGTGGAGATGGCCTTTTTATGTTTTCTTTCTTTGTGAGGTGACCCTCCTGGGTCCGAATGACACTGTTGCAAAGGATATTTTACCTTGCATTGCTGAAGGCTGGTGGACTATCGGGGAAGCCATAGGACCACGTGGCAACATAGGCCCTGATTTCAACTCCCAGTCCTGACACCTACCAATGGCATGAGATACTAAGAGACTCGTTCCCACCCATAGGAATGTTTTCAATGTCAGGTTGAATGAGTTGATCGTGAATGATTCTCCTATAAAATTAGACAAGATGATTTGAGGAAGCTGATTGATTTTATTTAATATTTATGAAGCAATAAAAGAATACTATTATTTACAGGAATGCAATAATTTCAAGACACTGATTTAGTTAATAGTTTATTAAGGATGAAAACAATAACATTATTTACATGGAGGCATAATAAATACCCCAGAATTTGTAGAAATGTCGTCTACATAACTGAATAATGTATAGACATCTCTGGCACTATATAAACATATAGATTTATTAGTGTACTGTCATCCACATGTCAATCTGTTCATATTTTGTCAACCCCTGGGGCTTGATCTCAGGTCCTGGGAACTGCTTGTCAGCTCAATTTGCCCCAGGATGGCGTGTTGACACTCACCCATTCATGAATTTGTCCTTGTAGGCCATGAGTTCAGATGCCAGGACTCCCAAACCATTAATCGTGGTGTAAGAAGCTGATAGTGACACATTTTTTTTCCTTTTCTCTGAAAGTCCTGGGTGTCAAGTATAAAGTGGAATACATATGCAGACCTATAATCCTATGTAATCAATGTAATCGATGTTCTATGTGTCATAATAGTCAATAAAATAAATTATCAATACAAGAAAAGACAAAAAAGAATAAGTATACTGAGTGTAATAGGGATTGAACATATGTATATGAATATTAATCATATATTTAAAATGTACATGAATAGGATGTTTTTTAGTGCTGGGGATCTAATTCAGGCCTAAGGAACAGACTTGAATTTCCTGATTTTAAGGAGGCAAGCTTCCCCTTCCCACACAGTGCAACAAAGTTACCAAGACAATGAGTTCTAATTCCAATTCTGGCAGAAAAAAATTGCATCTTTATATTTTGTGAGGTCAAATTCTTAGGTAATTCATTCTGCCTCCATTTAATTAATGTGATTGTTGAAATGCTTAATGAAGTATTAACTAAAATCGATCAGTGTCCTAGGATATAATTGTGTATAATTTGATCCTAGAATCATTCAAGAACTACTCATTCAATCTTGACATTGATCACATTCCATTGGTAATCTTATGGATAAGAATGAGTTTCTTAGGTTCTCCTGCCATTTGGAGGTGGCAAGACCAGGATTCCTACTGTGGGCTCCAGCTCCCACCACTTCAACCCGAGGATAGGGAACTCACAGGTCTGTGCCAGAACATCAGCAAGACCAATGATTTGGCAGGCACCAGTGGATCTCAGCAGTCCTCCTTGATACTTACAAGGCTGTGATAGGAGGATCATGTTCAAACTCACCCTAGGCAGGAAAGTCCTTGAGACCCCTGTCCAACTTCAATGCCAACAATGTCAGAAGTAGAGCTGTGTGGCTCCAATGGTAGAGGGCTAGTCTTGTACAAAAGCAGCTTACAGACTGTGCCCAGGTCCTGAGTTTAAGGTCCAGGACTGGCAACAAACAGACATACACAACAATCTAAAACCAGTCACTCTCTTGTCCCCAACTGAATTAGTAGACAGAGTTCCCTGGGAAAGGGGCTGAGGAAGCCACTGTCATCTTCACTCTGCCCATTCTGCCTGTATCACAGGATTCTGGCCACACTCCCATTCTTTCATGGTTCTTTCTGACCAATGGGATATAAGAATGGTGGTCACACCCACATTCCATGCTGCTTGATAGCACTGGAATTCCTCTGTTGGTTGACACCACTACCAACAGTTGAGGAAGGTAGAGGTGGCTGAGTGGTCATCAAGAGACTCAAGCCGTAGGAGGAAAGGCCTTGCTCAGCACTGCCATGTACCTGCCCACTCACCGGTCCCCTTTAGCATTCCGCACGGCACTGCATTTCAAACCAAGCACTGCTTGCTTGGACCCATGGCACCTCTTGGAGTCCTCAGGTTATGGCACTCCACAGGCAGGCTTGTGGCCCCAACCTGGTCCAGCCCCCCTGTCTCTGCTCCAGGCCTGAGTATTTGCCATGCTACTGCCTTTGCTGCTCAAACCCACCCGGAGCTGCCTCCAAAAGCTTCTCCCAGCAGCACATGTGAATGGCCTCCTCCTGGGCCCATACCCTATGACCCCAAACCACGTGATCCTCTCCCTCCAGACTGGACCTCCGGCTCCCCCATGCCCTACAGTCTGGCCAGGGCTGTGCCACAAATGTGCCCCAGGGGTGGGAGTGGGTGTTGACCAGTGTATCCCACCCCCATCCCTAGTTGCCAGTGTCCCAAGAAACAGGGAGATGCAGGGATGGGTGAGGAGGGGGCACCACAGAGCCCCTGGACTGGAGCAGTGGGAGCCACACAGCCACCTATCTGCACACTTCATCTTCCTGTTGGGAACCTGGTGGCTTTAGTCAGAGGTGGGGAGTAGCACCTTCACACCTGCCTTCTTGGGTCTTTTCTTTTTCTGGGGTTGGGGGCATTGGATGCAGGTCTCCCTTGAGGTGTGAGCCCTTGTCCTCTGTGCTCGGTCACCCTTTCACCTGAAGAGAGGGTCCCAGAAGAGGCCATTAGGGAAGTGAGAGTGCTGGGGGTCAAGGCAGAATGTAAATATTGGGAGGAACACCCCCCCAAACACACATACACATACACCCAGCCTGTCCCCTCCCCCAACTCTCAACTGTTCTCACAGAGTGATCACATTTCCTAGCTCTGCCAGTTTCTGCTGGTGCTCCCAGTCCATCTGGTCTCCTTGTCCATCCCAAGACTCTGCCATGTGGACCAGAAGCATGCAGGCTGGATGTAGGGACTAAATCCATGTATGTATCCTTTAGGACCCCATCCATATCCCCAATACCGCCCCCACCTCATGTCAGATACCCCTCTGGGGTCACCATGACCCCCTGCTTGTTTCCTCTCCTGGCTCTAAGGAGCCACTTGTCTCAGAACTCCTTCACCCAGCGTCCTGGCCTATGCTTTTGGTGAATGGGGAGTCAAGGGTCTGGCTCTGGAGAAAGTGATAGGCAGGGTATGCTGCATCATTAGAGTGGTGCTCCCCTTGGGTGGGAGCTCCTGATTACTCCAAGGGAACCCCCGTGCTCTAGCTCGTACAATGTTCCAGATGAGGAACCAACAAACTCTGGAGAGGCACTGCTCTGAGTCTGTGTGTGTGTGTGTGTGTGTGCGTGTGTGTGTGTGTGGTGCTGCATCATTAGAGTGATGCTCCACTTGGGTGGGAACCCCTGATTCTTCTAAGGGAACTCCTGTGCTCCAGCTTGCACATTGTCCCAGATGAGGAACCAACAACTCTGGAGAGGCACTTCTCTGAGACTCTGTGTGTGTGCGTGTGTGTGTGTGTGTGTGTGTGTGTGTGTGTGCATGAGAGAGAGAGAAGGAGAGAGAGAGATATAACATCCTCCTCCTTGTATAACCTGACTGTGCTCAGGTGAGTGATCATTTGGAAAATTGCAGGTGCTGCATGGACGAGTCTTCTGTCACTGGTCTGGATTTGTGTGTGTGTGTGTGTGTGTGTGTGTGTGTGTGTGTGTGTGTGTGTGTAGAAGTGGATTGTAATGAGGAGGTGTGGTCCTTTGGTAACTTCTGCTTGCTACATTTGGGGGATGCATGGGCTTTGTGACTGAGGTCTAGGGACCTGGAAGTGTGAGACACTTGAAGGGGACTCAGCAATATTATATTATAAGACCAAGGGACCTGTGTGCCTTGGAGCTGTCTACTCCTTTGGGCCTGGTTGGTGGCAGCTGGAGCTTGGTCGGACCTGAGTATGGGGCCCACAGGGGTTGGCTTCCCAGGGGGACAGAAAGCATGGCCAGCACTTAGTAAGGATGTGAGCCCTGTTGGTATGGAGTGCACCAGCATAAGTCAGACTCCGGGTTTTCTCATTATGACTTCTGATGGGTGAGGCCAAACCTATTTTAAATCTTTTGCTGTGATCTTCATATCTCAGCTTCCTGAGTAGCTAGGATTATAGACATGAGCCTCTGCCATCGGGACTCTGTTATTTTTGGTGTATTAGTGTTTGAACTCAAGGCCTTACGCTTGCCAGTCAGGTCTTCTACCACGGCAGCCAAGCCTTTCTGTCTTGGGCATTTCAGAAATAGAGACTCACTCAATATGTGCATAGGCTGGGCTGGATCGTGGTCCTCCTATCTGTGACAGGTGTGCACCACGAGGTCCGGTCCTCCTTAGTTGGGATGGTAGACATATAGCACCATGCTCAGTCATCGGTTTAGATGATTGTCCCAAACTTAGTTTACAGCAGCCATAAAGCTCTGGGTTGGGCCTCCACCATTGTACCTCAGGCTCATCTTGGGACAGTTGTGAGGAAACAAGGGATCAATACAGAGGGATCTCTGGAGCAGGGCCAGGCACAGAAGGAGCGGCTGTCAGATACGGTTCTTGGCAATATTGTGAGCATACGACAGTAAGATAACTGGGAAAGGGCTCAGATGAAGCCTGTTATTATTCCTGTGACATGTACAGGTTTATGAAACAAAACACGGTTCTCTTTCATCCTTATCCTATTCCTATGAGGAAGGAGATCCTTCCCTGTATTCAGTTATGTACCTGGGGAAAATGAGGCACGGAGAAGCCAGGTGACCAACTCATGCCCTCCAGTTGACAGAAAGCTCAGCATGACTTCTTTGCCATGGTCCCTAGGAAAATGTGTGGTATTCAGCAAACTTCTTGTGGTGGGAAGTCCAATTCTTGTTAATCGTGGGGCTTGAACTCTGGGCCTGGGTGCTGTCTTCGAGCTTCTCAGGTCAAGACTAGCACTCTACCACTTGAGCCCCAATGCCACTTCCAGTTTTCTGGTGGTTCTTTGGAGATTAAGGGTCTCATGGACGTTCCCGGCTGGGCTGGCTATGAACCATGTTCATCATATCTCAGCCTCTTAGGATTATAGTCCTGAGCCACTGGCACCCAGCTTAACTGTAATTTTGATTTTCTTTCTTTCTTTCTTTCTTTCTTTCTTTCTTTCTTTCTTTCTTTCTTTCTTTCTTTCTTTCTTTCTTTCTTTCTTTCTTTCTTTCTTTCTTTCTTTCTTTCTTTTTCTTTCTTTCTTTCTTTCTTCCTCTCTCTCTCTCTCTCTCTCTCTCTCTCTGTCTCTCTCTCTCTCTCTCAGGAACTGGTTGAATGGGTACTGAATAGGTGGCCCACTGTCCCCATGTGGCTGGAACCCAAGGTGGCCCTCTCATTCTGGAGGTGGGCTGTGGGTCAGCAACTGTCTTACTCAGCCTGTTGAACCAGCCCTATGAGGTAAGCCCCTCTGTGCCCTGGCTAGACCGTGACAGTTACTCATTGTCCATCCTGCCTTATTGAACTTAATATTGTTTTCTATGTCCTTTTCTAGCAACTGGCCAAAATTATGATACATAGTTATGGAATGAAAATATAATACCATCTTAAGAAAGTCATTTAGAGCTCTGGGAATGTGGCTTCATGGTACGGTGATTGCTTACCATGCGTGAACCCCTGGGTTCCAGTCCCATGACCAACAAAAAGTCCAAATATGACTTTAAGTTTCCCCAAGTGGGAACATGAAGTATGAGGCCACTCCCTTTCTAAATCACACTTCCAATCGTGCAAATTTGTAAAAAGTAGAATAGAAGTATGATTCTGGTTCCATGCAATTCAGATATAAGAGAATGGACTTAACTGGAAAAAACATCCATCTTGAAAGAGCAGGGATTATACTAGCAATGAACCTGGAGGCAAAGAACGTATTTCTTTTTATTTCCTTTATATATATATATATATATATATATATATATATATATATATATATGTTGTTGTTGTTGTTGTTTTAGGTCATGGCACTTGAACCCTGGGCGCTGTCCCTCTGCTATTCAGCTCCAGGCTAGTGCTCTACCACTTGAGCCACAGTGCCACTTCCAGTTTTCTTGTAGTTAATTAGAGAAAAGAGTCTCTGGGACTTTCCTACTGTCTTTGAACCTCAATCCTCAGATCTCACCGCCAGCCAGCTTAAGATCACATTTCTAACAGTGTACATTCAGCATATGTAATGTGTATGTTCATCTACCTTTATATGAATTCTTGAGTTAAAAATCTGGGCTACAGGTTAGACTTAACACTCACAAAAATGTTTGTAGTTTAAAAGTTGATACTCTTGGAAAAATAAAACTTAAGAATGTAAAGGAGTCTGGGAAGTTCAGTTTGCATCCAGCCTGGGCAGAACAATCTTTGAGACACTATCTATAATTAACAGCCAAAGCTGCATTGGAAGAACAGTTCAAGTGATGGAATACCACTCATGAGCAAGATTGTTGAATAAGAGCTTGAGGCTTTTGCATACATACATACACACATACGCATACACACAGAGGCACTTATATGTGCACCCACGAATACACAAATGAAACAACTCTCCGAATATGTAGAAAAGTTAGAAAGCAATAGAAAATATGTCCTGAGTAATACTAGAATCAAGTGATAAATTTTAATATTAAAAAGTCCTCTAGTGAACTTTCTTCAAAAAAGTTTGAGACTATTATATAGGTACGGACCAGAGATAGTAAGAAAGTCAAGAATTCATTATTAAAGGGATCAGATCCATGGAGGAATGAATCAGAGACCCCTGCAGGTGCATCTGAAAATGTTCATATCCTGTGTCAAATGTTAGAACATCTTTCAAAACTGTACATAAACAATCTGAGCAGTCAATGGATAAGATCATCAGAGAAGTTCAGAATTGGTAGTGTGTTTCTAGATTAAATAAACCAACAAACTATGGCAGGGCAATGTGATACAAGCCTGGAATTCTAGCACTCAGACTAAGACCAGAGATTAGAGAGTGGAATTACATAGTGATACCTTCCTTGGACCAGGTAGTATAATTTTGTCTCAATAAAACAAACCAAATTACAAGAAAGAAATACACAGTTGGAAGTTTGGGCTAATTTTGTCATTATGTTTTGAGAAGTGAAGTTTCCAATTGAAATGCAACTAATATATAATCCTCAGTTGTGTTTTAAATCTCTCTTCATTACAGAATATTCTTAGATGCAAAATAGCTCTTGATTCCCATCCAAAATTTGAAAAAGTAAGTAAGTGTCATTCTGTTGGATGCCAAAGAAATGATGAAGTTTTACAAAACTTAAGCCCGGAGAAATAGCACAGTTCGTCTAATGTAGGACTTTGTGGACCTTGAAAAATTAGAATTTAGACTCAAAATAAATTGTTTCTTTTTGTAATTCCATATTCTATTGGATACTACAAAATTCTTTTTAAGTAGAGGTTTTAACTGACAAATTCACAAATGATTCTGGCATTCAATTTGCCTAGAATATTCTTTCAAGAGAGTTATAATTAGAACTTAGTTAATAGATCATTCCAACAGTTCATGTATAAAATGATAATGTGAATAATCTAGACAGAGTTGGCAAATAATGGATGATATTAATTTATAAATTTAGAAAAAACACTTTTTGAGGGTTTGGTATAACATGGTATGAAGAGAATAATTGTGTGACATCTTCTTTCTTCTACTTATATGTTACACTGGAAGCAATTTCCTTAATTATGTGCCTCTGTATACAATGATAAAAATGCTAGATTTGGGTTAATTTTTAGGTTTTTTTTGGGGGGGGGGTCAGGTCGTGAGGCCTGAACTCTGGGCCTGGATGCTGTCCCTCAGCTCTCCAGCTCAAGGCTAGCACTCTGCCACTTAAGCCACAGTGCCCCTTCTGGCTTTATTTCTTTTTGCTTATGTGGTGCTGAGGAATCGAACCCAGGGCCTCATGCATGCAAGGCAATTGCTCTACAACTGAGCCACCTTCCCAGCCCAATTTTTGTTTTTGTTTTATTGGTTTGACATAGGATTGAACTCTGGGCCTTGACACTGTCTCTGAGCTCAAGGCTCCTGCCCTACCACTTCAACCTCAGTGCCACTTGTGTCTGGCTTTTTCTGAGAAGTTTATTGGAGATAAGATTCTAAGGGACCTTCCTGCCTGGATGGGCTTTGAACCATAATCTTCTGATCTTAGTATACTGAATATCTATGATAGTTAAAAAGTATAAATTTAAATAATATTTGCAAGAGTTCTGATCTCAAGAATACCACTGGGGGAAAATTGATGCAACTGAGTTTATTGTGGTGTTCTTTGCAGAACAAGGAAGGCATCACAATACCAGAGGTGCAGTATTTTTTCACAGTACAGATAAGCTATTCATAATGTGAAATAAGGGAATTTTAAGGTGCACCTTACAAGTTGGAAACTGTTGGGCTAGGATGACTTTATGGCATAAAGCTTGGGATTGCTTACTCTTGAAGAATTATTACAGATGCTTCATAGTTTTATCCTCTACAAGAATGTGGCTATTTTTCTGTTGACTTCTCAATGTATAACACCCCATTGGAATCTGCATCCATGGCAGAATTATATAACATGAAAACAAGTACTGTTTTGAATCTCTCAGGTATGGAATGTTCAGAATCTGAAAATGAGTAGTTATTAGTCATAGGAATTTTGAAGAACACATATATTCTGTCCTCACAACTTATTTAATTTTAAAAGTTATGGGTTTCCATAGAAGTAAACTGTTTT
>NW_024872613.1:0-17755 GCF_019054845.1 Dipodomys spectabilis | reverse complement strand
TGCAATTTGCCAACTAATCACTCACCTGAGGACGGTCAGGCTGTACAAGGAGAAAGATTCTTTCTCTCTCTCTCTCTCTCTCTCTCTCTCTCTCTCTCTCTCTCTCTCTCTCTCTCTCTCTCTCACACACACACACACACACACACACACATACACACACACACAGACTCAGAGTAGTACCTCTCCTAAGTTTGTTGATTCCTCTTCTGGGACAATGTATTAGCTGGAGCATGCAGGTTCCCATTCTCTGTTCCCTTGTCAGAACCAAGGGCTCCCACCCAAGGGGAGCACCACTCTAATGGCACAGCACGACCCCTCCTCTCCCCTTCTCCAGGGCCAGACTTTTCTCCTTGGGAACAATCAGCCTTAACTCCCCATTCACCAAAACCCTAGGCAAGGACGCTGGGTGAAGGAATCCCCTGGCTCCTCAGATCCAGGACTGAAACAAGCAGTGGGTCATGGGGTCCCAAGGGGGTTGTGTGACCCAGGGTGGGGACGGTGTTGAGGACATGGATGTGGTCCTAAAGGCTACATACATGGACAGACTCCTACTTCCAGCCTAGATTCTTCTGGTCAACTGGGCAGATTCTTGTGGAGGACAAAGAGACCAGATGGACAGGGAGCACCATCAGACGCTGGCAGAGATGGGAAATGTGATCACCCTGTGAGTACTATTGACAGCTGGGGTGGGGGATAGACCAGGTATATGTGTGTCTGAGGGCCTGTATTCCACCCATATATTCACCTACTATCTGACCCCCAGTGCCCTCACCTCCCTAGTGGGCTTTTCTGGGACCCTCCTCAGATGAAAGGATGACTGAGCACAGAGGACAAGGGCTCACACAGCAAGGGAGGCCTATCTTCTGCATCCAACACCCCCTACTCCCAGAAAAAAAGAAAAAGACCCAATAAGGCAGGTTCAAAGGTGCTGTTCCCCACCTCTGCCTAAAGCCACCAGGTTCCCACCAGGGAGAGGAAGGGTGCAGATGTGGGAATGTGTTGCTCCCACTACTCCAGCCAGGGGCTCAGTGGTGACCCCTTCTCACCCATTCCTGCATCTCCCCATTTCCAGGGATACTGGCCACTAGGGATGGGTGTGAGTTCCCAGAGTCAACACCCAATCCCCCACCCCCCCCACTCCTGGGGCGCATTTGTGGCAGAGTCAAGGCTGGCCTGCCTGGTGCTGAGGAGGCATGGTTGGGACACAAGAGGGGAGGCGGGATTTGCAGGGTGGCAGAAGTAGTGGTAGGGGGAGGTGGCAAGGTGCTGACCTGCGGGTGGCCACTCACTTGTGCTGCTGGGAGGATCTGTAGGCTGTGGTTCTGTGTGCAGCTTGCAGCGATGGCAGTGGCATGGTGGACGCTTGGCCCCAGAGCAGAGGACCAGGGGTCTGTACCGGGTCCGGGCCTTAAACCAGTTGAGGGCGCACCATCACTGGATGACGCCAAGAGGTGCCGCAGGTCTGAGCCAGAGGCGATGCAATGCTGCAGGGAGCGCAGGAGATGGGGCAGGGGCAGGGGCTGGTGGATGGCTGGGCTGAGCATGCCCCTTCTTCAGTTGAGCTCCCAGCCAGGGGCCTAAGACTTAGGGCATAGCTAGCCTTTGAGCCTCCCTGGGGTGGTGCGAGGAATGTGCCTGATGTGCTGGCTTTGTGTGCTCTGTGCTCCTGGCCCAGACCCATGCTCCTACAGTAGCTCTGTGCTCCTGGCCCAGACCCATGCTCCTACAGCAGCAGAGGCATTGAGGCTGCCACCCCTGATGCATGGGCCTGATCTTATCTCTGCAAGTGCTCCATCCCCTGTGTGCCACTGGTTTCAGCAGATATGTGCCCCCTCAGCCATGCCCTGTCCTCCCTGGGTCACGCCTCTTCCCCCCTCAGCCACGCCTCCATCCCTGGTTTTGTGCTGTCCTGACTCTGCCCTAAGCCTATCAGGCTATGGCAGAAGAAGCCTCACCTCAGGTCAGGGCTTCCCCCCAACCCCAGCAGCTGTCCAGGGGGTGCATCGAATCTCCCCTCAGCCCAACCGCTGGGGGACTCTTCTCCATCCACCCCATACACCAAGCAGGTACACGGTGTCCCTCCATGTGTGTGTGTGTGTGTGTGTGTGTGTGTGTGTGTGTGTGTGATTGTTGGGATACCTACCTCTCAAGGACTCAGAACAATTTTAAAAAATAGCACAAAGAACCCTGTGTAATGCACTCAGCACAATGAGCCTTTTGAAGGACTCAGCACATAGCAACCTTTGGGATCCTCATAGTAATCTAATGACAAATAAGATAAGACATGCCATTTTGACATCACTAAACTTACATATCATAGTATTATGACATCATATGTCATAGTGACATTATAGACATATTGTGAATGCCTATTCTGTGATTTCATTCTATTTCAAGTGAGCGATATTGGCTGGATATCAGAAATCCATTATGACCTCAAAGCCATTGTGACATGAAAATCCCTTTGTGACATCACAGTGCCATTGTGATAGTAACCTGTTGTGACATCACAAACTGGTCCTGTCCATTGTGACCTCATCACCAATGTGACATCACAAAGCCATTGTGATATCACGTTGCTGTTATGACATTACAATCACCTAGAGACCTCCCAAACCCATTATGACATCTTTAGCACCTTTGAAAAAACACTTGGTCTTTGTGACATGACAGTCCCTTTGTGTAACCATATCCTTAATGTGAAATGTCAATTGAGATCATATATGCCAAAGAAATATCACAAAGTATTTACAATATAATCATCGATGTGACAGCACATTGTCATTATGACAACATTAGTTCATTGTGACATCACAAATCTGTAATGACATCATACCACTATGACATCACATTGTCATTGTGACATCATATATACATTATGAATGCCTATTATGTGATTTCATTATAGTTCAAATGTGGCATGTGGGTTTATATCAAAAACACATTTTGACTTCATAACCATTGTGACATCACAATCCCTTTGTGATGTACCATTGAAATTGTGATATCTAAACAACTGTGACAACTCAAACATGTCCTCTCCTCAAAAGTTTTGTGACATGTTGCCACTGTGTTATGTTAGGCCCATTGATAGCTCAATCTATTTTTGACCTCATATTATTTCAGGAATGTCATGAAATATTAGAAATATACTTTGACATCATGAGCATAGTGATATCACACTACTAGATGTAATGACCATTGTGTCATATTGTCACATCACAAATCTGTTCTGACTTCATCACATTTGTGCCAACAAATGCTTTAGAATCCTCACAAGGCCGTTCTAAATTTATATACTTATTGTGAGTTAAAGAAAATTGAGGTCTGGAATGCCATTGTCACATCACCAATCTACTGCGACATCACAAAACAATTTTGAACTCATCACTATTATGGTATCACCAATTAATTAGAATTTGACATCATATAGCAATTGTGATATTACTGTACCATCATGCTTTCACAATCCTATTATGACCTAATCACATCTTAGAAAATGCATGGCCTTTGGGACATCAAGCTCCTTCTCTGAACTTGTATCATTGTGAACTTGTAGCAATTGAAATTTGAAATAATATGTGATATTACAAAATAGTTTTGACATCATTAACCCATTTTTATATCATTAAAACTTTGACAACCAAAACCTGTTAGGAACTTTAGCACTTTTGACAAAAAAACATGGCATTTGTGACATCACAGTTAATTTGTGTATGTCATGGTGACTTCATTCTCATGTCCTCACTGTAAACTAATAGCAATTAAGATCTGACATACCATTGTGATGTACAAACCATTTGTGACATCATCACCAGTTTGATATCAATCATTATGACACAATCAGCACATTGTGACATCAACAAGCTACAGTGACCACATAGAATGACATTGCATTGCCATTTTGCTGTCTTAGACATATTGTGAGTGTATATCCTGTGATTTCATTTTGTTTAAAATGTGGCATATCAGTTGATATCAGAAACACATTGTGACCTCATAACCATTGTAACATTATAAACCCTGTGTGACATCATAACTGGTGTAACATCACATTGTTGTTATGACATCTTTTGCTTATGGTGACATCACAAAATGGCAATGACATTATAACATTTGCCATTATGTCATTGTGATATCATAGTCACATTATGAATGCCTAATCTGTGATTTCATTGTATTTGAAATGTGGCATGTGGGTTGATATCAGAAACTCATTGTGATGTCACAACCATTGTCACATCAAAATCCCTTGTGATATCAATTTGGCAATGTGACATCACAATGGCAACGTGATGGAACTAAGGCATTGTGATATCAAAATAGTCATGAACACACAGTGGGTTTCTGATATCAACCAACATGCCACATTAGAAATAGAATCAATAACATAATAGGCAAACACAACATGTCTATGACATCAGAATAACAATGTGATGTTGAATTGCTATGATGCCATTGTAATTTTACATGTCAAAATGAGCTGCTGGTGTCATAATGGCAACATGATGTCACAATTATCATGTCAGAAAGCATTTGTTATGTTTCCTTGGTATGTCTGATGTCAGTTGTCATTAGTTCCCCATGAGGTTATGGATCCAAAAAAGGTTCGGTGATGTTACAGAGGCCATGTGTGTTTTCAAAGGTGGTTATAAGTCATAATAGTTTTGTAATGGCACAATATAATCCATAATGTCACAATGGAAATGAGATGTCCCATTGGGTTTTTGATGTCAAAGTGGTGATGAGGTCACAATGGCTTTGTGATATCACAGGTTCTTTGTAATATCAGAATGATATATCCAATTTCAGTTACCCATAATTCAATATGAGGATACCAGTTGATAGAAGAAGCTTCATAGTGTGAGGTCATACTATGTGAAAACCCAACGGGACAGTGATTTCACAATGACAATGTGATGTTTCAACATCATGATATAATAATGGTTTGATGTCACAACTGGTGATGCCATACTGATGTGGAGGTCATAACTTAGTCATAACTTGTGTGATATGCTGCCATTAGGATATTTTAGGCTTTTAGTAAGCTTATAATCAGTTTTGAAACTCATAATAATTCAGGTATGACATATGTTATCAGAAATTGACTCTGACATCATGAACACTGTGACATCATGAACATTGTAACATCACATTGATAGATATCAAGACCATGGTGGCACATTATGAACTCACAAATCTGTTAGGACTTCATATTTGTGAAACACATGACTTTAGAGACAACACAGTCCCTTTGTGAACTCATATCTTCATTGTGAATTAATGACATTTGAGATCTAGCATGCTATTGTGACATTTCCAACCAATTGTGACAGCACAAACCTATTATACTAGAAACACATTGTGATCTAATAGCCATTGTGATAGCACAATTCCTTTGTGACCCCACATTTCCATATTGATAACACTAACCCACTGTGAAATTGCAATGCTTTCAAACCCAATCCAGGTATGAAATGTGATACTAGAATCCAATGTGACATCTAGATTATGGTGACATCACACTGATAGATGTTATGAGCATTTTGTCACATTCTGGCAACACACACCTGTTAGGACTTCATCACTTTTGTGAAAATGCATGCCTTTGGAGACATCAGAGTACCTTTGTGAGCTCATGTACTCATTGTGCGTTAATGACAATAGAGATCACATGTGTCATTTTGATATCACCAACCCATTGTGACATCACACACTTCTTGTGAACCCATCAGTGTGGCATCACAAATTGTGATATCAAAATATTATTAAGTCATCATATTGCAACATCACATTGCCATTGTGATATCACTGTACCACTGTGTTTTCAAAAACCTAGTATGCCTTCATAGCATTTTAGAAAATTCTTGGCCTTTTATACTTGTCTTTTTCTGTGAACTCATACCTTATTGTGAAATTGTAGCAACTGAAATTGGCCATGTAATTATGAGATATGACTTCACAAAACTATTTGATTTCATCACCAATGTGTCATCACAAAAGCATTGTGAGCTTTCATTGCCATTTGGCCTCACTATCAAATTGTGACAACGCAAACCTATTAGGACCTCTTAGCACCTTTGAAAAAACACATGACCTTTGTGACAACACAGTCCCTTTGTGGAACTATGCCCTCATTATGAACTGACAATTGATATCAGACATGCCAATTTAACATAATGAACCCTTTGTGACATCACCACAGTGACATAACATTGTCATTATGACAGCATCAACTACTTTTGACATGACAAAACTACAATGACAAGACAGCATTATGTGATCCCATTGTGATTGTGATGTTATAAAAAGATTGTGAATGCCTAATTTTAATTTTTTTTTGTCAGTCGTGGGGCTTGAACTCTGGGCTTGGGTACTGTCCCTGCTCTTCAGCTCTAGGCAAGCTCTCTATCGCTTGAGCCACAGAGCCACTTCTGATTTTCTAATGTTTTTTTTTATTGGGAATAAGATTCTCATGGACTTTCCAGCCTGAGTTGGCTTTGAACCACGATCCTCAGATCTCAGCCTCTGGTGTAGCTAGGATTACAGGCATGAGCCACCGCCACGTGGCTTTTTCATTCTGTTTCAAAGTGAACATATTTGTTAGTATCAGAAACATATTGTGACCTCATAACCATTGTAACACCTTAAATCACCAATGACATCAAATTGTCATTATGACATCATCAGCTCATTGTGATGTAACCAAACGACAATGGCATCATAGCATTATAAATCACAGTGACATTGTGACTTAACAGTGTGAAGGCCTATTCTGTGAAGTCAATCTATTTCAGAAGCCCATTTTGACCATATAACCATTGTCATATCACAATCCTTTGTGACTTCACATTGTCATTGTCATATCATTAACATGCTGTGCCATCACAAACAAGTCCTGTCCTTATAAGTTTTGTGACATACTGCTATTGCCATATATTAGGCCTTTTGTGAGCTGATAATATGTTTTCAATCTCATATTTCTGGTTTGACATGTGATATCAGAAATCCCCTGTGACATCAAACTGCCAGATTTCATGACCATTGTGTCACATTTTGACCTCACAAGACTGTTAGAACGGCATCACATTTGTAACAAAACATGCCTTTGTAGACATTACAGTCCCTTTTTGAACTGATATATTCATTGCCAATTAATGACAGTTGAGATCTCCCATGCCACTCTGACATCGTGAACCCATTGTGACATCACAAACTTATTGTGACCTCATCATGAGAATGACATCAACAACTAATTGTTGTATCAAATCATAATTTTTCATAATATTGTAGTATTGCTCTTGTGATATCACTCTCCCATTGTGTTTTTACAAACCTGTTATTGCCTCATCAGATCTTAGAAAATTCATGGACTTTGAGACTTCAAGCTCTTTCTGTGAACTCATGTACATATGACTTCTAAGGAAAGGAGACAAATCATAGAGTCACATTTAATATAATAAACCATTTTTCACTAGAAAGGGGATTGTGATTACCTTATTCGGGACTGGATACCCAGGTTCAAGAGCAGCCTTGACCACCAAACCTCAGACCTCCAAGGGGCAGCCCTGCCCTTTCTTAATTGTTCTGCAAACAACCAATCACAAAATTATGATCTCCAAAGCTCCAAACCTCAATGGGCAAGGCTTTTTTTTCTTTTCCATTCTTCCCTCCTCTACAGACATGTCATTCCTTCCTGGTCTTTCCCTTTTTCCCTTCCACCACTTCCTTCTTCTCTTCAGGCCTCTCCACTCTCCACAGGCCTGCCCTACTCTGACCCAGTGACCACTTGCCAACCTTCTGCTCGCCCTCAGCTTCCTCTCTTCTCAGGCTTTTCCTTTCCTGCTGTCTCACCACTTTCTTCCATCCGGGTAACTCCCATTTTTATCTCCATTACAATGCTCTGAAAATGCCACTTATATATAGGTTGTATCCCTCCTCCTTCCAACGGATCTCCTGCCTAACAGTTTTCAACCATCACTTCCAAAACTGCCCAATGCTCAATCACTTCTTGACACCACACCGTGTGAGGCTTGACACCTCCACCTTTAGCGGCATTCCCCACAATCTCCGGTGGGCCAAGCCAAGAATTTACAATGAATATCGGCTCCCACAGATAATTCTGGCCCCACTGGTTATTATAGTATCCTCATAGTGACTTAGAAGAAATTGAAATTGTATATGTCATTGTTATATTACAAACTTGATGAGACATCCTTAACTCTTTGTGACCTCATCACCTCGGAGGCATCACAAACTCATGGTGTTATCACATTCCCATTGTATCAACATGATCACATTGTGAATTCCCAAAGCTATTATGACCTCAGAAGCTTTGAAAGAAAGCATGGCCTTTGTGACATGACAAGCCTTTTGTGTACTCATATCCTCATGTTGAGCTAATGACAATTGAGATCAGGCATGCCATTTTAACATAGCAAAACCTTTGTGACATCATCACCAGTGTAACATCACATTGTCATTTTGATAACATCAGCCCAACATGACATCATAAAACAACAATGACATCAAATTACATGTAATTGTGATGTCACAGATACATTGGAATGCCTATTCTGTGATCTCATTCTATTTCAAATGTTGCAGGTGGGTTGATATCAGAAATAAATTGTGACCACTTACCCATTATAATATCACAATATCTTGATGACACCACATTGCCATTATGATATCACTAAGCGACTGTGACATCACAAAACAGTCTTATCCTCATAAAATTTTTGACATGCTGCCAGTGTGATCTCTTTGTCCTCTCTGAGTTCATAAATTTTTTAACTCCTAATACTTCAGGCATGACATGTGATATCAAAAATCCACTGTGATATCATGACCACTGTGACATCACACTGCCAGATGTCATGACCACTGAGTCACATGAGGACATCGCAAACACGTTAAGACTCATTACACTTGTGCCAACATAGGCCTTTGGATACATCATTATCCCTTGTGAACTTATATAGTCTTTGTCAATTAGAGATCTGCCATGAGATTGTGACATCACCAATCCATTGTGAAATCACAAACTTAAGTGACCTCATCACCTGTAGGGCATCACCATTTGTGACTTCAAAACAATACTATCTCATGTAATGATAGCATCACATTGCCAATGGGATATCTCTGTCTCATTGTATTTTCTTTTTTTAATACCAAAATTAAGTATGATGTAATTTTATTTATTTTTATTGTGTATTGTGAACATATTGTACAGAAGGGTTACAATTACATGGGCAAAATAATGAGTACATATCTTATCAAGCATTGTAGCCTCCTCCTTTGTTTACCCTTCACACCCCTTCCCAGCCTCCCCCTGCCCTCCCCAATGCTCCCCCCCCCCAAACTTATAAAGTTCATTTTCGACATGACAACTTGTAATTCTCATTGTTGCAATGGGTCCACCTGTATCCTAATTTAAACGACCTGTTTTTCCCCTTCCCCTCCACAAATTTTACTGACATCAAATACAGTGAAAGTAGGGTTATACTGTGGGGGAGGGACATACAAAGCAACAAAGAAATAATCTTATAAATGCGTTAGAAAGACATGCATAAGAGAAAAAACATTAAAATACATACCTGAGGGTTCATTTTCCTAACATCACATTATCTGACCTTTTCTGCTTGACTCATACATATACTAGATATTGCAAATAAGGGATACCATGGGACCTATGTTTCTTTGGGCTTGGATTACTTCAATTAATATATTTTTTTCCAAGTCTTTCCATTTCTTAACAAATGGGGCAATGTCATTCTTTCTGATGGAGGCATAGAATTCCATTGTGTATCTATACCACATTTTATTGATTCATTCATCTACTGAGGGGCATCTGGTTGGTTCCATATCTTAGCTATAGTAAATAATGCTGCAATAAATATAGTTGTGCTGGTAGCTTTAGTGTGGTCTTGTTTGTAAACATTTGGGTAAATGCCCAAAACTGGGATTGCTGGATCATAGGGGAGCTCAATGTGAAGGCTTTTGAGGAACTTCCATACTACTTTCCAAAGTGGTTGAACAAGTTTACACTCACACCAACAATGCAGTAAGGTTCCCTTCTGTCCACATCCCCTCCAGCAACTGTTGCTATTAGAGTTTTTGATTTTTGACTTTCTAACTGGGGTGAGGTGGTATCTCAATGTTGTTTTGATTTGCATTTCTTTTATGGCTAGGGAGGTTGAGCATTTCTTCATGTGTCTATTAGCCATCCTTCTATCTTCTTCAGAGAAGTTTCTCTTTAAGTCGTTAGCCCACTTATTTATAGGGCAGTTGTTTCTTTGAGGATTTTTGGTGGAGAGATTTAATTTTTTGAGTTCCAAGTATATTTTAGATATGAGAACCTTGTCCGTTGTATGGCTCGTGAAGATCTTCCAATCCGTAGGCTTTCTATTGATCTTGCTAGCTGTGTCCTTTGCCATGCAGAAGCTGTGCAACTTCATGCAATACCATTTGCCCAACCTTTCTTTGATTTGTGTTTCTTAGTCTCTATTAAGAAAATTTCAGCCTGCGCCAAGGAGACCTAGGGTTTCTCCTATTCCATCCTGTAATGTTTTCAGAGTGTCTGCTTTGTCTCCGAGTTCTTTGATCCATTTGTGGTTGATTCTGGTGCAGGGTGATATATAAGGATCTAGCTTTAGTTTTCTACAAGTAGTTAATTTTGCCTGCACCATTTACTGAAAAAGCTGTCTTTCTTCCATTCTATTTTTTTAGCTCCCTTATCGAAGATTAGATGGCTATAGGTCTGTAGGTTCATTTCTGGGTTTTCAATTCTATTCCATTGGTCCTGAGGTCTGTTCTTGTGCCTGTACCAAGCTGTTTTGATTACTATGGCTTTATAGTAGAGTTTGAAATTTGATATTGATGTTCCTCCAGCAGTGTTCTTTCCGTTGAGGAGCGTTTTTGCTATTCGGGGTCTTTCATTGTTCCATATGAATATTTTGATTGCCTCCTCTATTTCCTTGAAGAATGAGGTTGGAATTATGATAGGTATCACATTGAATTTGTAGATAACCTTGGAAGTACTGCCATTTTCACAATGTTAATCTTTCCAATCCAGGAGCATGGGAGTTTTTCCCATTTTCTAAGTTCTGTTTTGATTTCCTTTTTCAAGTTTTTAAAGTTTTCATCATAGAGGTCCTTCAATTCTTTGGTTAAGTTAATTCCTAGGTAATTTTTTTGTGGGGCTATTACAAATATAGTTAATTTCCTAATTTCAGCCACACTTTTTTCATTGTTGGCATACAGAAAAGCCATTGATTTTGAGGGGTTAATTTTATAACCTGCTACTTTGCCAAAGTTTTGAATCAGCTTGAGTAATTTGGGAGTGGAGTCTATGGAATTCTTTAAATACAAGATCATGTCATCTGCAAAGAGAGAGAGTTTTATTTCTTCTTTCCCTATTTGGATCCCCTTTTTGTTTGCATCTTGTCTTTTTGCTGTAGCTAGGCATTCTAATAATAGATTGAAGAGAAGTGTAGAGAGTGGACATCGTTGTCTTGTTCCTGAGTTAAGAGGAAATGGCTTTAGTTTTTCACAATTTAGTATGATGCTGGCTGTAGGCTTGTCATATACAGCCTTTATTGTATTGAGGAATGTTCCATGGATTCCTAATTTTTCCAAAACCTTCATCATAAAGGGCTGTTGGATATTGTCGAATGCTTTTTCTGCATCTATTTCTGTCTCATTGCATTTTCACCAGCTTATTATATACTCATATTTTACAAAATTCATGGCCTTACTGTCTTCTAGCTCCTTACGTGAACTCCTATCTTCATTGTGATCTAGTAGAATGAAATTGGACATGTAATGGTGATATTACACATTCGTTTTGACATCCCTATCCAAGTGTGACCTTATCACCACTTGACATCACAAACCCATTATGACATCATATTGCCACATTGATATCATCATAACCTTGTGACATCCCAAACCTGTTGTGACTGCTTAGCATCTTTGAAAAAGCACATGGTGTTTGTGATATTATGGTCCCTTTGGGTTATCATGTCGTCATTGTGAACAAAGACAATTGACATCAGACATGCCTGTGTACCATTACAAACGCGTTGTGACATCATCTCCAGAGTGAGATCACATTGTTGTTATAATACCATCAGCCCATTGTTACATCCCAAAACGACAATGACACCATGGCATTATGACATCAAATTTTCATTGTGAGGTCCTAGAGACAATGCAATTGCCTATTCTGTGATTTCATTCTATCACAAATGGGGCATATAGGTTGATTTCAGAAACCCATTGTGACCACATCATCATTGTGACATTACAATCCTTTTGTGACCTCATATTGACATTGTGATATCATTAATGCAATGTAACTCACAAACCTGTCTTGTCCTCATAAATTTTGTAACAAACGACTACCGACTACCTTGGCCTGGGCTGGATGCTGAGAGCTAAATTCAGTCTCAACCATAAACCCTCCAAAGAGCAGTTCAGCCACTTGTTAACTGGTCTGCAAACAACCAACCCCCAAAATAATGATCTCCAATGCTCCACACTTCAAAGGACAAGGCTTTTTCCTTTCTCTTCATTATCCTTCTCTACAGATCTGTCCTACCTTTCAGTTCTTTTTCTTTTCCTTCCACCATTCAATTCTTCTCTTCAGGCTGCTCTGCTCTTGACAGGACTACCCTGCCTTGTCCAGGTGGCCAATTGCCGTCCTTCACCTCCTGCTCTCTCTCAATTTCCTCTCCTCCCAGGTCTTTGCCCTCCAGCAGTCTCATCACTTCTTTCCATCCAGGCCTTTAACCTTTTTCTCTCCCCTTCTCTTGCTCTGAATATGCAGCTTATATAAAGGCTGTACCCTTCCCCAACTACAATATGTTTTTTGCCTTCCAGTTTTCAATTATCACTTACCAAATGTCCATTCCCAATCACTTCTTGGCAGCTCACCATGTGGGGCTTGACATCCTATCTCCTTCAGCAGCATGCCCTGCCCCCTCCAGTGTCATGCACCCCTCTCTCCATTGGTCCAGACTAGGGTGCCATGATGACTATCTGTTCCCGTGGATTATAGGGACACTTCTGGTTATTACTGTGTCCTTATGGTGAACTAGTAGCAATTGAAATTGGACAAATAATTGTGATATTACAAACTGTTGACATAACTAACCCATTGTGACCTCATCACCACTGTGACATCACAAACCCATTGTGACTTCACATTGTTGTTTTGATACCAGGATCACATTGTGACATTCCAAATCTATTATAACCTCTTATAACATTTGAAAAATACATAGCTTTGTGATATCAGAGTCTCATTGTGTACACAAAACCCCACTGTGAAATATTGATAATTGAGAATCAGACATGACATTTTGGCATCCAAAACAATTTGTGAGATCATCATAATTGTGACATCACATTATCATTTTTATACCATCTTCTTATTGTGAAATCACAAAACTAAAATGATATGATAGAATTAAAACTTTACATTGTCATGGTGACATCAAAGACACATTATGAATGCCTTTTCTGTGATTTCATTCTATTTCAAATGTGGCATGTACATTTATATCATAAACAAATCAGGAACTCATAACCATTGTGATATCTCAATCCCTTTGTATATCATGTTTCCATTGTGATATTACTAACCCGCCATGATATCACAAACCTATCCTCTCATCATAACTTTTGTGACATGCTGCAATTCTGATACCTTAGGCCTTTTTGTCCTCAGAATCTGTTGTTGACCTCATTAGATTTCACAGATGATATTTTATATCACAATTCCCAGTGACATCATGACCATGGTGGCATCACACTGCCAGATGTAATATCCATTGTGTCAAATTCTGACATCACAAACCTTTTAGGATTTCAGTATATGTGTGACAACACATACTTTTGGAGAAACCACAGTCCCTTTGTGAACTAATATACACATTGAAAGTTAAGACAATTGAGAATCATCATGTCATTGTGACATGCCCAACACAACAATATTTTGTGACCTCACCACAACTGTGGAATCATCAACTAATTGTGACAGCAAAACAATAATAATGAGTTGACATTGTCATGGTGATATCACTGTCCCTTTGTATATTCACAAACCAAAATGACCTCCTAACATTTTTAAAAATTCATGCCCATTATGACTTCCAGCTCATTCTGTGAACTTGTATGCACATTGTGAAATAGTAACAATTGAAAATGGACTTGTGTTTGAGATATTACAAATCATTATAATATCAAAAGCCCATTGTGACTTCATCACAACTGTGTATCATAAAGCTATCATGACCCCAAGTAACTTTGTAAACACACATGGCATACGTGACATCATAGGCCCTTTGTGTACCCATATCCTCATTGTGAACACATGACTATTGAATTCATAAATGCCATTGTAACATCACAAACCCCTTGTGATCCCATCGCCAGTGTGACAATACATATTCATTATTACACAATTACCTCCTTGCAACATTACCAATTTACAATGATCTCATAGCATTATGACATTATATTGTCATTATGATGTCATAGACACATTGTAAATGCCTATTCTCTTATTTCATTCTATTTCATATGTGGCATGTGTGTTGATGTAAGAAATATATTGTGATCTCATAAATATACGGCATCACAATCACTTTGTGACATCACAGTGCCATGGTGATATCACTAACACACTGTGACATCCAAAACCTGCCCAGACCTCATAAGTCTTGTGATGTGCAGCAATTCAGATGAATTAGGCCCTTTATGAGCTCATAATCAGTTTTCAACCTTATAATATTTCAGTTATGATATATGATATCAGAAATCCACTGTCACATCATGACCATTGTGACATCACACTGACAGACATCGTAAACATTGTGTCACAATGTGACATCACAATCCTCCTATGACTTCATAACATTTGTGAAAACACATGACTTTGGAGATACCACAGTCTGTTGTGAACTCATATTCTCTGTGATTTTATAACAATTGAGATCCATTATGCCATTTGGATATCATTAACCAATTGTTCATCATAGCCCCCTTACTCTATGGTATCACCAATTAATTGTGATATCAAAACCTTTTGTGATATCACAATGTGACATGATGATCATGACATCTGTCAGTGTGATGTCACAATAGTCATGATGTCAGAGTTGATTTCTGTTATCTCAAGTCATAAATGAGATATGAGGTTGAAAATTATGAGGGCAAAAAGTCTAACATATCACAATGTCAGCATGTCACAAAAGTTAGGAGGACAGGAGAGGTTTTTGATGTCACATTGTGTTAGTGATACCACAATGGTACTGTGATGTCACAAAGTTAGTATGATGTCAAAATGGTTTGTATGCACAAAAATGCATTTCTGATATCAACTCTCATGCCACAGTTGAAATACAATGAAATCACAGAATAGGCATTCCCAATGTGTCTGTGATTTCACAAGAATTGTTGTCATAATGCGATTCTGTCATTAAGTTTGGTGATGTCACAATGAGCTGATGCTCTCATAATGAAAATGTTATGTCACACTGTTAAGTATGTCACAAACAATTTTTGATTTTATAATGGCATGTCTGATCTCAACTGTCAGTTCACAACAAGGATATGTGTACACAAAGGGACAGTGATGTTGAAAATGGCATGTTATTTTTCCAAGGAGCTAAGAGATCATAATAGATTTGAGATGTCAAAATGGAATCATGATGTCACAATGACAATGTTGTTACAAGGGGTTTGTTATGTCATGGTAGTGATGATGTCAAAATGGGTTTGTGATGTCACAATGAGTTTGTAATACCACAATCAAATTTCCAATTTCAATTGCTACTTGTTCACAAGGAGGATACTGTAATAATCAGCAGGGCCCAATAATCTATAGGGTGTGATAATCAGCATGGGCCCATTTCCTGGCCAGCTGGAGAGGACAAAGAATGCCACCAAAGAAGGTGAGGCATCCTGTGGGAGGGACTGGTGCATTAATCACCACGAATTGAGCTCTTAAGAAGTGATTGGCTGTAGGTAGTTTGAAAACAGGCAGTTGGAATGGAGAAGGGGTACAGACTTTATGTAGGCTGCTTGTTCAGAGCAATAGAAGGTGAGAGAAAAAGAAAAAGTCTTGGAAGGAAGGAAGTGGTGTGATAGCATAAGGGGAAAAACCTGGGTGGAGAGGAAGTTGAGGGAGGGCAGAAGGTGAAGGATGGTAACTGATGAGCCTTGCAAAGCAGTTCAGGTCTGTGGAGAGTGGAGAGTCCTAAAGAGAAGAAAGAACTGGTAGAAGGGAAAAAGGAAAAGACCTCAAAAGAAGTATTGTCTGTAGCGAAGGAGAGACAAAGAGAAGGGGAAAAGATGCTTTCTCTTTGATGTTTGGAGCTTTGGATATCATAATTTTGGGGGTTGGTGGTTTGGAGAACATTTATTATATAAAACGTGTCTCGATGGATTTTCTTGAACTACAGAGGTCCTTATTTTTGAAGACTATCGAGATAATCCATTCGGATTGCATCAGGCCTTGGCGCCACGGAAAAATACCCATAGGTGAGAGCGTCAGCCCTCAGGGTTGAGAGTCTACCTCGAGTGTTTGTCTCCGGAGGTCCAACATGGACAAAAGTCATTTATGTACCTCTAGAGGTGCATCTTCGCAAGCTTGCCAGCTTGTTTTGTACCCCTCTGGAAGCTATTTGTGGCTTCCTTGTGATGCCATCTAGAACCTACTTGAGAGATAATGTAGGGCTTCTGTGGGAAGCCATCTGGAACCTTATAAAGAGTACATCTGCGACTTACTTGAGAAGACCTCTGAGACCTACACTGGAGGTCATCTGGGTCCTTCTCCAGGGGCCATCTTGGATTATCTCCAGAGGTCACCTGGGGCTTCCTCAGGAGGTCACCTGAGACCTCTTCAAAAGTAGTCATTGGGGCTTTCTTAAGAGGCAATCTAGGACCACCTCCTGAGGTCATCTGGAGCCTCTTTGGGAGGTCACCTCAGGCTACCATGATGAGAAATCTATGACCATCTTTGGACATCATCTGGGACTTCCTTGAGAAGCTATATAAGACCTTCTCTGGAGGTCATCTGTCGCTTTCTCAAGAGGGTTATCTGGAACTTTCTCTGGAGTTCATGTGGCCTCCTTGAGTGGCCATCTGGGAGCTACTTGAGAGGTAATCTCAGTCTCATTGAAAAGACATCTGGAAACTCCTTTGGAGGTCATCTGACACTTCCTTGGGAATCCATTTGGAACCTCCATGAGAGGTCATCTAGGGCCTCCTAGGTAGTATATATGTGACATCCTCCAGAGGTCATCTGTAGCCTCCTCAAGAGGCAATCTGGGACGTTCTCTCTGTCATCTGGGACCACCTGTAGAGGTCAACATTGAGAGGTATGGGACATGTGGGTTAAGTGTCTATGGATCTTGGTCTTTGTATGTATGCTGATAGTTCTATCTATGTCCTGTATGCACCTGTTTACTCATTTTCTCAGGATGGGAGAACAAGGCCTTAGGTTGTCATATCCAAAAAATATTCTTCCCCAGGTTTACAGAATCCGTCAGAGGAAGATGCACTGATGTACTCTCTCTCCTATTCTTTTTCATCAGCAACTTTAATGAGTCCTCCCATACTAAAAGTGGTTACTTGTACCAGACTGAGGTGGTACAATGTGGTATGTTACCCTTATTACCCTTGAGACAGGAACATGAAGGAGATGGTGGGCAGGACCCCTTTCTAATATATGTTCCCTTTACAA
>NW_024872612.1:0-20749 GCF_019054845.1 Dipodomys spectabilis | reverse complement strand
GAACAGAAAAAATAGAAAGGTAAAAATTAATAAAATTACGTAGAAACGATAACAATCTATTTAGATAAGAACGTGAATTTATTGAGAGAAGGGGAGGAATTTAAAGGAGATGTGAAAAACTTAAAAATAGAAATGCTTAAAATATTATACAGGTATAAAGAGGTAGTGTTGCTATTAAAGTTTAAGTCTTAGAGGTTTTGACTTGAGTAATAAATTTGTGTTGTAAGTGTGTACACAATGGGGGATAGGGTCTAATAGTCAACTACGGGTTTATCTGAGGATGTGCAAGACAAGAATTAAGTCACATAAGAAGTACGAAAGAGAGGAGAGGGTGAAAAGGATAAGAAAGGAAGAAGAAAAAGATGAGAAGTTGAGTACCGCTAAGCAAAAAATAAAAAAGATAATAAAAAAGAAAAAAAAGAGAAAGAAAACCAAAAAAGAGAGAAAAACGCACATTCACTTATCCCTAAAATAAAAATTGTAAGAGAAAAAAAAAAGTTTCTGGAAAACAACTTTTTTTTCAAAAAAGGCAAAGATGAAAGATTAAAAAAAAGTTTTAGAAAAAAAAATTTTTTATATAAGGTACCAAAGATAAAAATGAAAAAAAACAAACAAACAGTTCTTTGATTTTTTTTTTTTTGGGAGGAGTGGGCAAAGTCCTGTATCTCCCTTGTGTCCATAACCAGCCTCTTGTTGGAGTCTCTGGTCTGCTTGTGGTCCTGTGACTTGGTTGGTTTCTTAAGTCGGTTTGTTCGAACAGGCAGAAAAATGCTTTGCTTTACCCAGGATTTGTCGATCCTCCTCCCAGGCTAGTTCATTGGGAGGCAGATCTGCTTTGAGTATCACAAAAGAGTAGTGATGAGGCTAGGTCCTGGGTAGAGTTGAGGCCTTTCAACAGACAGTAGCTTTTCCGGGGCTATTTTGTGAAAACCTCACAGAGCCCCGCCTGGAGCCATTCTCAGGGTTTCTGTTTACTGATTTTCAATTGATAGTCCAGGTTGCTAGAGGGAGGGGCAGCCTCTGGCTCTGATTACCCGGGGGAGAAAGCCACTCCAAGGGCTGACGCCCAAGCTGGGTGACTTTTCCCTGGGTGGAGCTGAGTTTGGCAGGTCACGCCGCCATTAAGTTCTTGTGACCTGCTAAATGACTCGTTTAATTCCAAGGCCTGAGCTGGAGCTAGCAGCTCCTCCGAGCTTTGTTGGTATCCAAGATGGAGATCACCGGTGCTGGGGCGGGGAGGGGTGGCCTTCCCTCCTCTGCTCCCTGAGAAGGAGTGAGGACGTCAGGCTTCTACTCAGGTCGAGTCTTAGTTCCTGGGTCGTCTCTGGTCTGCCAACTGCAGGATGAAGATATCCGCTCCTTGTTGGTTCTTGCTGGTGTTGAGTAGAATCCGCTCACCCGCTGTGTCTGGCTCCTTCTTCCCGGACTCTCTGTGGCTCAGGTAGGCTGCTGTGCTCGCCTGCTGCCGCCACAGCTGCTGCCCCCACAGCTGCTGCCACCGGGGCGGCTGCTGGCAAGCACTCAGAAGTGTCTCCTTGCCTAGTTTTCCTTCTCTGGCCTATCTCTCTGTCCTGTGATGGCACACTTGGTGTAATTCTCTGGCTTAGGACTGTTCACTGGAACTCTAAAACTGCTTTCTTTTTTTTGGGTGGGGGGTCCGGTGGTGGGGCCTGAACTCTGGGCCTGGGCACTGTCCCTCAGCTCTTCAGCTCAAGGCTAGTGCTCTACCACTTGAGCCACAGCACCACCTCCGGCTTTTTTCTTTTTTGCTTATGTGATGCTGAGGAATAGAACCCAGGGCCTCAGGCATGCAAGGCAAGCACTCTACCACTGAGCCATCTTCCCAGCCCTCTAAAACTGCTTTCTATGAGAGAGCTTACTTAGGCTCCAGCTTCTGCTCCGCCATCTTCCCGGACGTCGAGCTACTTTCCCAATTTTTTAAAAAAGGCAAAAAAATTACCTGTATGGTTTCCTATGAAAAGAAAGCAGAATACAATCTGCTCCTCAAGGAAATTGACCCATAACTGGCAGTACTGTCACTTTCATAAATGATGTAAGAAGACTGAAGAACAAATTTCAACTCAAACTTCCTGATAGAAAATTTACTTTGTTCCCTTTAAACAACCTTTCAATTCTATCTATGTCTTGCTCCCGAAATGATTCGTATTTTATTCTTATCATATCTTTAATTAACTTTAAATAGTTGAATGGGAATAGCAGTTTGACAGAGCAGTTTATGAATAGTGTTTAGTGAGTTTTTTTTTCTTTTTTCTCCTGAGGTTTGAATTCTGGGTCTGAGCGCTGTCCCTGAGCTCCTTTGGATAAACAGTAGAACTCTATCATTTGAGGCACAGCAACAATTTCACACTTTTCTGAGATTTAATTGGAAATAAGAATCTCACAGACTTTCCTGCCAGGGTTGGCTTCAAAGCTCAATCATCAGCCTCCTGAGTATCTAGGAAAACAAGTGTGAGCCTCTAGTGCCTGGCTTAAAACAATGCATCTTTTCTTTTTTGGCTAGTCCTGGGGCTTGAACTCAAGGCCTTGACAATGGCCTTGAGATTCTTTTCCTCATGCTAGCACTCTACGACTTGTGTCATAGTGCCAATTCCATCTTTTTTTGTTTATGTAGTACTGAGGAATCAAACTCAGGGCTTCATACTTGCAAAGCAAACAGTCTATCACTAAGACACATTTCATAGCTAATACAATGCAACTTGAGGTTCATTATCCCTCATCCCTCTCAATCCTATTTCATCCCTCAATTTACATAATTTTGTAGAATATTAACTGGCTCGCAATGTCATACATAGTCACTCAGAGGCTATGTCACTGCACCAATTTAAAAAAGCTCATATAATTAGTACATTTCTTATCAAGCATTGTAGCCTCCTCCTTTGTTTCCCCTTTCCATCCCTTTCCATCCTCTCCCCAACCCCCCACCTCAATCCTCCCTGCCCCCCCACACGAAAGTTGTAAAATTTGTTTTCGACATAACGAATTGTACATCTCATTGTAAGTAAAAAATGTAGTATAGGGCTGCGAAGATGGCTCAGTGGTAGAGCGCTTGCCTTGCATGCAGGATGCCCTGGGTTCGATTCCTCAGCACCACATAAGCAAAAAGAAAAAAGCTGCAAGTTGAGCTGTGGCTCAAGTGATGGAGCACTAGCTTTGAGCTGAAGAGCTGAGGGAGAGCGCCCAGGCCCAGATTTCATGCCCCACTACGGGGACCCACCCCACACCAAAAAAAAAAAGAAAATGTAGTCTGTTTTATCCATTTTTCAATGCAATATTAGTGTTTCCCAAGTAAGTCCATGTAAATTTATTTCATGTTGTTTTGCATGCATGTATATAATTGTATTACATCCTCAATGAGCATTTCAACAATTTATTATATTCTATTATAAAAGGTTTTGCAATATGTATTCTTGTACATGTGTCTCATTTGACATAAGTTGAAATATATTTTGTATATAAAATTATGATTGAAAATGCTGAATCATAGAGGCAACTCTATGTATAACTTCTTAAAGATTGCCAGTATGTTTAACAAACTGACTATATCACTTTAAGTGCCAAGCACCAATGTATAAGGATTCCAATTTCTACACAGTGGTTGTGCAGGGCTGTCTTATTGATGTTTCTATTTCCATTAATCTCTATGTATGCAATGTCTAGGCATGATATGACCTTTTCATGTTCTTTGGTTGTTGGTATATTATAACAGACAGTTTTTTGATAACTTATTCAGGAAGGTTAAAGTTTTTCATTGGCATTAATATTTATAAGTTTTTGACAATTTCTAAAAACACCTGACCAGCACTCTTTGACAAAGGAATATAAACTTAAATATATTTCTCTGTCCAATATTAAAGCTGTTAGTGTAAAATTGTTAGGTTTGTAAAAGAAAGATTACACAGCTCAATGGGTCTATAAGGCACCAGATTGGATCCACATAATTATTGTCAAGGAATATTTAATAAGGAGTAAAACAAAATATTTGTGGAATTATATTCTCTTTAATAAGCGGTGATAGGTTAGCCAGTATTGGGGAGAATTAAAAAATAAACATTGACTTAAACATAACAATTTATTCAAATATTAACTTCCTACAGGATTAAAACATGGCATATAAAACAAAAAGAGTGATGTAAATGTAAAGCAAAGAAAGATGTCTTGACAATTTTGGAGATGAAGTATTCTTAACTTAGGCATTAAACTTATAGGAAAGGAAACTTGATATATATAACTCAATAAAAGTGTAAAATAAAATTTGGTCTGTGAAAGCTCATATAAAAGTAGTGAATACAAATTGGGAGCAGAGGGCTCATGTATCTCATCCTAGCTACTTGGGAGGCTGTGATTTGAGTATTGCTTTTCGAAGCAAGCCCATAAAATAAAGTCCCTGAGAATCTTATCTCTGATTAATTTACAAAAATCAGTAGTGAGGCAAGACTCAAAGGGTTAATTGTTAACAAAATGCCACAATTCTCAGGGACCCTGATTTCAAACCTCAGGACCAAACATACATGTACAAAAGTAATAGTAGTAATACAAATAGTGATGATGAAGATGATGATGATGATGATGATGATGATGATGATGATGATGATGATGATGATGATGATGATGATGGTAATGATGATGATGATGAAGGGTACCCAGAGTCAAGGATAAAATATTTGCAAATCCTATACCTGAAGAATACCTCAAATCGAGACTCTACATAGAACTCTCAAAACCTAATGTTAAAACCAATTTGAAACCAGCAAAGTACATCTTGTGAAAAATAAGCACAAGAAAATCATCATTAGTCATCAAATAAATGCACATTAAAAGTAAAATGACATCATAAAATATGGATGAGAATTACTTCATGTAATACAATAATGATCATACTAAATGCTATCAAGAAACAGAGAAACTATGGATCATGCCAGGAATGTCAAATGGGAAAGCCACTTCTGAAAACATTGTGACAGGTTCCTAGAATATGAAATATGTAACCCATAGCATAGCACAAGAATTGAGCTCTTCAGGCTTTGTCTCACAGAAATAAAATGTAACATTCACCCCAAAGCCAAAACACAGAGGATTATAGCAGCATTATTTCCTCTAAAAAAATGGAAATCAATTCAGGCTTTCTTCAGGTGAATGGGAAAAGAATTGTGCTACATTCTCTAGTAACAGAACCAAAAGGCAACTCGAGTGAATGCAGTACAATATTAAGGCATACAATAATTGGGAATAATCTATCATATATTTGAAGGCAATCTTAAAAACTTATTTATTGCATGATCTAGAAGTCAGAGAAAAAAAATGTGTTACCAGGATGAAACAGGTTTGGGATGGGACAAAGAGAAGAAGTGGGTTTAATTATAAAAGAATAGCATGAGACAGATTCATTTTTGGTAAAGAAACGTATCTGTAAATATAGTATATTCATATACTATATTTGATAACATTATATTGGACTTAATATGTGAAAAAATAATTAAAACAACTGAATGCTGCTTAAGGTACTTGTGAAATATTAATGTCTACTTGTGATGTCTTACAATAAATATTTAAAGAAACTGGGAAAAGTATTCAAGGGATATCTCTGTGTTCTTATAACATCATAAAGATCCATACTAACCTCAATAGAATTTAATGATATCAAGAAAACAGAAGTCAATATTGAATGTTTACATTGGGAACTAGTCTGGGTCCAAGCTTGAGATGAAATATACCTTGCTAATTAGAAAGTAGAGACTTAGAAGATTGATATCAGGGCCAATTTGTACAAAAAAGTGAGAAATTACCAAACCAACGTAAGGTAGATATAGTGTAATTTCCTTGTTACTCATGTTTGTGGAAGCCATAGGTAAGAAATCATTGCTCAAGGGACGCTTGGCCTGAAAAATAATATAAAGTGGTTAGAGCTTTAGCAACTTCAAGCAACTTCAGTATTATCAAAGGAAAAAAAAGAAAACAGAAAAAGGAAAGGATAGAAAAGGAAACTATTTGCTCTTCATTCTTGTAGTTTCATGTCATTGGGTACAAGAATTGAGAATAATTTGCTTACTGTTTGAGGATTCAGGCCTCTCTAATATGAAAGCATTTATTTCAAATAATTATTGTATTACTATTATTAACTTATTATTAGGCCTTCTTGTAGATTGAACCCATAGCTTTGTATATATTAGTCTAGTTCTACAACTGAGCTGTACTCCAGCTCTCTTATATAGTTTTGGAAATTGTTTATGAATTATTCAGTAGTTAACTATTCTACTTTCCATCTTATCTTTTCTCTCCCTTTTCCTCTATGCATTTTAGTTTATGTGTTGAAAACTTTCCTCAATTTTATCTTCTAAACTTAGAATGTTGCTGTTGAGTTTACAGGGAAGTCGGTTGTTATATGACATCTTCTAAAATTATATGCATATATATGTATTTCACATGTATGATTGATTCTTAGAGTTCATTTCAATGAGCATCACTTTATTGATGCTTTATTGAGCCATTGTGATCCTCTCCTAAGAATAGCTTCCATTGTTCTTGCCATGTGAATGTTTAGAGTGCTGTTAATCATATCCAAGTGCAATTATATGTCATTTATTATCTGTTGCACTACCTTGTAGATTTATGGATATATCTAGTTATTAGAAATGAGGAAAGCCATGCAGCATATACTAAATTGCATGTGGCTTATTTCACTTAATATCATTGTTTCCCAGTCTTTCCATTTCTTCAGGAATGGGGTAATGGCATTTTTTCCAATGGAAGCGCAGAATTCCATCAATACAACAGAATTGAAGATCCAGAAATTAATTCACACCTATAGGTACATAATCTTTTGCAAGGAAGCCAGAAACACAGGATGGAAGAAAAACAGCCTCTTCAAAAAGATGTGCTTGTAGAATTGGCTGTACACAGGCAACTGAAGTTATATCCTTATATATCCCCCTATACCATAATCAATTCCAAATGGATCAAAGACCTCAATGTAAGTCCAGATACCTTGAAAATGTTACAGGAAGAGTTAGGGGGAAACATGGGGGCTTCGTGGCACAGGTCGAAACTTCTCAAGTAAGTCTGCATAAATGGGATTACATCAAACCAAATCAATCATTTGTCAGACTCAAAAGCCATGAAAAACAAAGATAGTGTAGCACAGATTTATTAGGGAGCGAACCTACAAATGAGTGTCTCAGCCTATGCCTTTCTCCCTTTTCTAACTAAGCTATTTATAGTGGGTTTACATGAATATAAGAGTTTTATGGTCGGGATTATTAAGAAAATAACTAATGCTAAAAGAGTGATAGTATGTGAAATGAGTTGTAGCTGGAGAAAGGGATGGACTAAGGCAGGGGGGGTCTATTTCAAAGCCTTGGCTTGGTGCCAGTTTAGTAAGGGATAGCTGCACCAGGGAAGAGGGGTAAAACAGGAGTGGTTATTAAAAAAAGCACTGGTCTGAAACTTCAAAATAAGGACCCAAGTCTGTGTGGACCAAACAGTCTCTAACATGAGGTTCTTTTTAAATTAACAAGCACGATTTTAGATTTTTGCAGAGTGGGATGATACATAGTTACAGACGAAGTCTGATATGTCAGTTAATCCAGTCTGCTCTTTCACATGTTACCCAATAGCCAGGTTTCAACACAAATGACTACAATGAGATTGTCCAAATTATACTGTGACTTTTACCTCTCATGAATCAAAATTCTGTCTAATAATTTCTGTTTTCCAGATGTTTTCACAACATTTCTCATGATCTTTTCTATTATTTTGTCTTCATTATTGATGCTCATACTAATTTTTTGTTGTTGTCTTGTGTGTATATGCCATTTTTGGGCTTGAACTCAATGTTTAATGGTCTCCCTTGTTTTTTTTGCTCATAGCTGATGACAGGTTATTCCTTGAACCACATCCACACCTTCTGCCTCCTGCTGGATAATTGGAGATAAGTTTTCACATTTTTGTCTGTTTGGACTGATATTGAGCTAAAATTTTCAGGTGTTAGTTTCCTGAATTTCTAGGATTCTACACATGAACAACTAACACCAAGCTTTGCTATACCATTATTTTAATTATGTCTTAGAAGAAAGTGGAAGTATATTTGTGTTAAGTGTGCAATTTTAAAATACACGTTTGAATCTACTTGATATAATGTAACTGTTATTAATTTTAACAGTTAAATCAATGAATACTACACATTCCCAAAGAAATAAAATTGATAAAAATGCATAATTATTTTTTTAAACAAGTAATGGAACTATGAACTTCTTTCACTTTGCAATTCATGTTTTAATTAGCAGGCTTCCATGACTAAAAGTAAATATATTAATTTTATCCTATAAGAAGCAAAGTGATTATAGTTAAGAATAGATATTTCATCACATCCAGAAGATAAGTTTTTGAGCATTCTCCCTATAAAGAAATGTTACATGCAGAAATTAATGGATATGGTGTGGCTTCATCATTAAACAATATATAAATGAATGGGATTATCACTCCATACTTCATAAATATGTAAAAAATAATTATGTTGCAAGGCGCCAATGGCTCATGCTCGTAACCCTAGCTACTAAGGTGGCTGAGAGGTGAGAATCATTGTTCAAAGCCAGCCTAGGCAGGAAATACCGTGAGACTCTTACCTCCAAATACCCACCAGAAAACTGGCTGTGGCTCAAGTGGAAGAGCACTAGTCTTGAGCTGAAGACCTGACGGATATCGTCCAGGTCAAGATTGCAAGCTCCATGACCGACAAAAATTAAAAATAAACAGTTACAAATAAACAAATATTTTGGCATAAATGTTAAAATATGTATAATAAAACTTTTAAATCATCACTAGATATACTAGTTGTTATTGAATCAATTGTGTAAATCACATATTTCTCACTCAATTCATAATTGTATGTTTATATACTTATATACCATAAGTATAATTAACTGATACGTGATAGGCAGTGTTGTTTTAGGAATCTCCCTTGGCTTTCTAACATTAACCTTTCTACCGTAAAATAAATATGCCCTCCAACCTTGTAAGAGGTTTCATCTCATTGAAGCATAAAAGTATAAACCATAATCATTTTTTGGAACAACTGTAATATTTTACATGCATTTCACTTAATTTAAGAACCAAAACATTAGCCAGGTGCTGGTGGCTCACGCCTGTAATCCTAGCTACTCAGGAGGCTGAGATCTGAGGATCGCGGTTCAAAGCCAGCCGGGGCAGGAAAGACCGTGAGACTCTTATCTCAAATAAACCACTAGAAAACCGGAAGTGGCTCTGTAGCTCAAGTGGTAGAGCGCTCGCCTTGAGCTGAAGAGCTGAGGGACAGCGCCCAGGCCCAGAGTTCAAGCCCCACGACCGACAAAAAAAAAAAAGAACCAAAACACTCAAGTCATCTTAACCGTACAAATGTCTTCTGATCTTTTCAGTCTCTTAAGAGATGAAAACCTTCAATTATATATCTATTTTTTTCGGCCTAACATCCTATTCCTTAGGAAGATCTTTTGTGTAACCTTGTGTTCTTGATTAGAAGACAGGAACAAAGGCAATAATGAAAATAGCCAAGAAAAATATTTGAAAACAATTATATAACAATCGCAGACACTCTTGTTTTCACTGGTTTCAATGAGAATATACGTTAAATTATCACGTTTTTGTTATCATTTAAAGAGCAATAATTAAACTTTAATTAGCAGTGAAGAAGGGAACAGAAAACTGAAGGCAGCTTGACTTTGAACAATCCAAAATAAGCAAAATGGATTTATCTTGTTATTCTATGTAGTTGCCAAAATAATAGAGAGCAACACCCAAAGTCAAGAAAACACCTAAGTCAAAGCAGTAAATGTTTGTCTATAAAATAATGGTGAGGGTCTGACTCTTTCAAAGTCAGGTTTGGAAAAAGGAAAAGTGTATTTGTTTTAGTGTGAATGAAAAAAATATAAAAATCCTTTATTAATGTTTTACATATCTAGACTAGGACTTCTAATGTTGGAGAAGAGGAAAGGTATGAAAAAGTTCAAGATTGTTTGACTATTACCCAAGATCATTCTTCTTTATCAGCTATAGCAATGCCTTGGTTACTCATAGTATCCTGCTTGTTTACATTTAGAAGCATTATTTGTTCCTGGGTTATACGGTGCAAACCCTTGAGTATTAATAAAGTAATTTCCTAAGAGATGAAAGTAGCTGTGTAAACAAATCTAAAATGTCAAAGACTTAGCATAGTTTTAACTATTTTCTAGCTATATCACAATCTGTAGGTGTAGATTTTGTTTCCCATTGTTCCATGGGACCCATTTTTGTTAACTTCTTTTTCACCATCTGGTGATCCTATAACATCCTATACCATCCTGGGATTGCTTATCTTTACGGGATTCTCTAATTTCTGTTGGAAAGTTAGGAAGGAGAGAAGATCGAGTTACTGTTTCGGTTTTACCTTTTTTTTTTATTACCTTAGAAACTTTAAATCAAAATGACATAAATTATCTTTATACTAATAGGAGACAGATTTCATTTCTATATTCTTACCCTAGCCTTCTACATAAATTTGGTACTTAGTGATCCCCAAATGTGAAAATGAAGATAGGGAGCTTCTTGTTTAAATATTATTTAGGAATTCAAAACTTCATTAATGCAAGGCCCTTAGTAGTATGTATATCATACATGTGTACAAAGCTGGTGGCAACTTTTTCTTATTCTCAGAAACTAGGACGTGTGGTATCCTTGTAGTTGCATCAGGAAAAGGCTGTGACTGAGTTAGCTTACCACAACAAATCTGCTGTAAAATATTTCTACAAGATAATTGGCTTGAATAATCCATATTTATCATTTACATTTCTAAAGGACAGAAATCTAAAATAAGTCTCACTAGATTAAAATTGAGCCCCCTACAGAGCTAAAATATTTTCCAGGTGATTCTAGTGGAAAAAGCATTTACACCCTGGTCTGCTTTCCAGAAACTTCAGAATCTGTGTTCTTGTCTTTTCCTTTATCTTGTAATGTATCATCTTTACATCATTCTGATGATTCTTACTTAATGATGTCCCTTTCAAACTACAGCTTGCACTTTTGACTATAATTTGCCCATCTGATAATTATTCAAATTTGTGTTCCTTGGGTAATGAAAGGTGATTATTTTACAACCTTATATATAAAATGTAAATCAACATTTGATGGATTAGATATTTCGGGACTATAGATATTTTGGGAAGGTATTTTACTGCCTACCACAATGAGTGTGTAAGCACTCTTTCTACAGGTTATAACCTGTTATCCTTTCATTAATTTTGAACAACATATTTCTTTAATAAAATATAACTAGAAAAAAATTGGGTTCCTGAAAGCATTTAATCCTGATTGTCATATATTAGAAATCTTAAATGTCAGGCAGCAGCTCCTGAAGCAGTTCTGGCACTATCACTTTTTGTATATTCTGCTTACAATCTTCTCTTTTCAAGAGCATTTGATTGTTATTATTTTGGAATTATGGTAAATAGTTATGTGACTGCTATTTTTAAAGAATGCACCACCAATACTGGTTCTCATTTTTTAACTTGTTTATGTGTAATCTATTTCTGAAAGAAACACAGCTATTTGAATTACATGAACTGCTTATTTGAAATGTGAAGAGGAAAAGAAGAAAAAAGATGTCCCTGTGTATATGTCATATTGAAAATGTACCTAAAAGCTATTTATCTTAACATCATATATATTTCATTTTGTTTGGATTCCTATAAAATTTAGCCTCTCAATTCACACAATGTTAATGCAGTCTTATTTTATGCCTACCAAAAGCAAACAACAAATTACTGTATATTTAAAAATTTTAATTGTTAAAATTATTATTTATTAAAAAACAATATTTTTAAAAAATTAGCCAAGGCAAATTTTTTATTAGATGTTTAGAGTCGTGTTCAGACTCTATTCTTGAAGCCAGAAAGGGGAAAATTCATGCCTTTCTTCTTCCTTGAGCCACTCTGATTTATTTCATCTATTTCTGAAAGAATGAAGTTCTGGCTTTGAAGCCTTTTGCTTGATATCCACATGTGTCATTCTTCCTTTATTAAAAGGAGAATTTGGAGAAAGGATGAAAATTCTCACTAGAAAAAGGAGAAGAAGAAAAGAGAAGCAAGAACTCTAGATATTTTGTGCTTCCTCATCTCAATCACAAGTTCTTAATAATGATTGTGGATGTTAGATACAGTGCTCTAGAGTGATTAAATACATTTACAGAAAAAGTTAACCCCTCAAGTTTTCACGTAGAGAATGCTTATTTATTTTAAAAAATGTAATAGCATCAAACAGGAAATGTTATCTATTTTTTTAGTACTTGTTTAGTATTTCTTAAATTCTGATGTGCTGTAGTCATACAAGAATGGTAAGAAATTAACATTAGCATCGCATTCTAATATTTGCTTAATTCTTGCTGTGTTTGAGTTTTGCCACATTTTACATGCTATATTCTTCCAGTATATAAGTTGAAAAAAGATTCCCTCTTGAAATATTCTATTTTTATAGCTAAGGGGAAAAAAAGTTAGTTCTTAGACACAAACAATGGGATAGAAATCTTCCCCTAGAAATAGCCTTTGACCACTTCTGGTTCATTTTTGTAAGCCGAAGTAAGTCACATGACCAATCTTGACATTGCAGAGTAGAGGTAAATCTCACCTACAGGAAGCTGATGCAGGGCAGTCTACTATGCCAAGATATGCAACACTTGAGATAAAGAGGAAAAAGAAGGGAACTATAACACAATCAGTCATACTTGCCATCACATGTCTCTGCAGGAAGGAAAGTATTATGTACCTTTGTTCCTAAAACTACTGAGATCTTCAAATCATGTCTTTTATGCTTCCATGTTACTGGAATTAGAGAACATCTTAATACTGAAGCAGCATAAAATCTCAAAGAAAGCTGGAATAATCATTTCAATACCACATTTTGTTCTGCTAGGACATGAAACCATTTTATAGACAATAATTTATACTGGTAACTTTTTTGAGAACTGGATTTCATTAATATATGTGACTATCCACCAGAATAAATGTATTCATTGATCTGCATTTTGTGCAGACAGCATATTCAAGGAGATGTGAGAGTTCGTCAGTAGCACTTTTTAAAAATGCAAAAAATGTGGACTGGGAGCCAATATACATATTTTTCCAACATCATCTTCCACATCCTCCTTCTTCCTTCCTAGGAAATATACCCAATCAATTAAAAAGGCTTCTATTTTTGACTCTTGAACTTGAAAGTGGAAGCAGAATGTTATGGATGTCGGGGATGACTTTTTATGATTTTTATATAATAATATAACATGCAACATCCCTATGAGTTCTGCAGGTCTTAACACTGTACTTCTGTAGGGATGTGATAGGAAAGTCAGCCTTACTGGACTTAGTATTGTTTTCCACTTCCTTTTCTACCACCTAGCCTAAATTATAATACATAGTAATTGAATGAAAAAGTAATGCCATATTAATAAATTCATTTAGGGCTCTGGGAATGTGGCTTCATGGTACAGTGATTGCTTAGAATGCATGAAACCCTGGCTTCAATTCCTCAATACCACAAAAACAGAAAAGGAAGTAGTGCTGTGTTTCAAGTGGTAGAGTGCAAGCTTTAAGCAAAATAAAAAGAGAAAAATCTCAGGAAGAGTTCCCTGGCCCTGAGTTCAAGGCCCAGGACTGGCAAAAAATGCATTTACCTAGTAAATGCCAAATAAAGAACCTATATTTGAATATATAATTGCTTCTTCCAATTATGACATAACAATCGTTCTTAATTCATGTACTTTACCTATATTAGAAGGCTGTGTTGATTTAAAAAAAAAAGGTTTTGTTAGTAAGTCACGGCAATTAATGTCAAGAATGTGCTTAGATATCATTTGAATATTAATCCTGGAAATTCAAAGATTCCAGGCTTTTGAGTGGTCACTGCTAATCACAATGTGTAGTGTAGTCTAAGTGAGAATTATAAATCTTTTTGGTCAGTTATGGCACCAAAAAGGCACCAGCTAATTAATAGTTGTGATAGAAGTGAAGGAATAAATCCAGATCGAAGAAATAAATGATAATTGTTACATTTTTTTAAAAAGAGGTAGCTGAGTAAGAACAGCACCATGCACATGGTATCCAGGTAAGGAGTAAGTTTATTCTTCGTTCTGGCTGGCACCAGGCCATCTTGGTCCTCCACATGGTGGGGAAAGGCCTGGGAAAGAGAGCTGGGAGATCTGGGAAAGAGAAAGAGCTGGGAAAGAGAGAGAGCTGGGAAAGAAAAAAGAGATAGAAAGAAAAAAGAGCTAGAAAAGAGAGCATCTGGGAAAGAGGTGGGAAAGAGAGAGCTAGGAAAGAGAAGAGAAGGAAAGAGCTGAGAAAGAGCTAGAAAAGAGCAGAGAGAGGGCGTCTGGGCCTGGGCTAGGCCTTATCTAGGGTATGGGCGCAGAAAGGTGTGGCCACATCAAATTCAGATGTGACCTCAGCGGATGCAGATGTGACCTCTTCCAGGTGTCCCAGTTGCTTAGGTAATGCAGGTAATGTGTGGAGACTTTGCTGAGAGGAGGGTGGAGTCTGTTAGCCATCCAGGAGTGGACCTTACAGTAATAATAACTAAATTATACCAGAAACTATTCTAGGGAACCATATTTGGTGATTGAAGAACTAGTTATCAACCAAGCTTATTCCTCATTACCTTTAGCAGTCTATATCACTTATGCTAATTCTTAATCTCTGTATGATAAATTGTATGTCATTCTATGTTGTTCTTTCCTATCTGATCCCCATTGCTTTCTAAAATTATCAAGCTTTCTATATTTCTTTACTAACAAGTATTTATACTAAGTCCACCGTCACATACATCAGAGGATGCTAAAGTAAGAGTCCAATAGCTCATGAGTCATTAATGTAACAGCATGGAAAAGGAAGACATATTAATTGCTACCTCAAATTTTCTGAAAAGCTGAAATGTCATCATTTGATTCAAATTTTCATTATTTGTCTACAGTGTCATTAAGTGCACATAAATGCAAATATGAGCCGGGTGCTGGTAGCTTACGCCTGTCATCCTGGCTACTCAAGAGGTTGAGACCGGAGGATTGTGGTTCAAAGCTAGCCTGGTCAGGAAAGTACATGAGACAATTACCTTCAATTAGCCACCAGAAACCAGGAAGTGGTGCTGTATCTAAAGTGGTAGAGCACACAATTTAAGCTCAAGAACTGAGGAACAGTGCCCAGGATCAGAGTTCAAGCCCTATGACCAACAAAAAAAGTCAAATATAATTTTAGTTTCCCCAAAAGGAACTATGAAGTCAATAGTAATCTTCCCAAGCAGAAAAAAGTTTCCAATATGATTCAGTGCACCTACTTTTGCTGAATTATTTAAGTTATGGCTTCTTTGCTGGAAGTATTATCTTCTTTTAAAAATTGTCAAATATTACCTTTATAATAAACTTCATCTAATATTTCTTTGTTCAAAAGAGAAGTCCATACAGTTGGTGTCTCTTAGCTTTCTTACTATCTCAGTTCAAAGCCAACCCAGGCAGGAGAATCTGTCAAATTCTTATCTCTAATTAACCCCCCAAAATCCTGAAGTGGACTTTTGGCTTAAGCCGTAGTGTACTAGCTTTGGGGGCAGGTGGGCAGGAAAGACAAATGTTCAGGGACAGGGTCCAGCCTGTGAGTTCAAGCCTCAGAAGCAGCTCAAACTAAACAAACAAACATGAAACAAAACCCACATATTTTTTTGGACCATCCTTAAAGCACTGGTTTGAAAAGAGGCTCCTTTTGCTGATCATACTCACTGGATCCTGCTTTTTGGAATCGTTATTGATATGGTGAACTCAGGACCAGAATAAAGGAATGGATATCTGACTTTTACAAGAGAATCATCTCAGGAATTAAGTATCCATGCATAAGACATTTTAAAACCTCCGTGTCTTTATTTCTTTGCAGAAGATTGTAAAACAATGTTTTTTTCCATTTTTTTTATACTTGCCTTCAAATCTCATATTGTTTCCTTTTGTAATACTCTCAATTAGAAGTTTACAGAAAGTTTTATGAGTAAAGAGCACACTCGAAAAAGTCAGGGACAGGGTTTCCTTCAAGCCTTGGATTATTTTCTTGTACAGTAAAAGGATCACACAAATTAACTTGAACTTTGTCATTTCTCTATGTTCAATTTCTCTCCTGGATTCTGTTTCTACTTCCTGTAAAAGTTCCTTCCAATTACTTCCAATAACAATCTACGGTGCTGCTCCAGGCAAAATGAATGTTTTCTGGCTTAATTGAAATAGCACAAAGACATATTTGGGCATGAGGTAACACGTGTTTCAGAGACAACTTAGTAACGAGAAAATATGGAATTTAAATGGCTTATATAACATTATCCATGTTCATATGACCATATAAGACTATGTTAAGTGAAATGAGCCCCAAAATAGGGACACAACTTATTTTTTTCTTTTTTACTATTGTTTTTAATGTATCTAACATGTATTATGTGATTTTTTTTGTTTCTCTTCTATTTTCTTCCTCAATGGTATAACCCGTTTCCACTGTTTGATATCGGTTAACTGCATCATGCATACACATTTTTCTAATGTGGGGAGGGGAAGGGAAATAAAATGGTGAATCAAGGATACAGTATGACCTGTTGTAACAATGAGATGAACAAGATACTATGTCGAAAAGGAACTTTACAACTTGGGGATAGGAGGAGAGAGTTGTGGTGGTGGGGGGAAAAGGGATGGCAGGGGAAAGACAAAAGAGGAGGTAACAATGCTCCTTAGATAATGTAGTCATTAACTTACTTATGTAACTCTAACCCCTCTGTCCACCATTTTCACAATAAAAAAAAAATGAAAAAAAACATTATCCTGGAGTACATTAAGTTCAAATTTCCTAAGTGCTCTGTAAATTAAGACCAATTTTAAGTGGGAAGAATGTTCTCAGAAACATATTTTGGTCAGTGTTTGTCTTGTGCATTATTACCCAAGTGTACATAAGTTAACAGTAGGACAAACAATAGGTATAGGAGAAAGAGAAATTCTGTATTTAAGTATAATGGTTCGATACTAGATAGAAGACTCTGCAAATAAGACAACGTTGAAATAATAAAGCCAAGGCCAGTATGTAGATCTATGGGAGTGACATAGAGAAAGCATTACTACTAAGTGGAACATGAAGGGTGAGACCACTCTCTTTCTTCTACTAGCTCTAAATCATGATAGGTAATCATGCAGATTTGTAAAAAGTAGAATGGAAGAATAATTCTGGTTCTAAGCAATCAGATATAAGACCATGGACTTAACTGGAAAAAAGTCCATGTCGAGAAAGCAGGAATTATACTAGCAATAAACTAGTGGCTAAGATCACATTTCTTCTTTTTCTTTTCTTTCTTTCTTTCTTTTTTTTTTTTTTTTTTTTTTTTTTTGATGGTAGTGGGGCCTGAACTCCGGGCCTGGGCACTATCCCTCTATTTTTCAGCTCAAAACTTTTCTATACCTTTGAGCCCCACACCACTTCCAGTTTTCTTGTGGTTAATTAGAGATAAATGCCTCAGAAACTCTCCTACTCATGCTGGGTTTGAACTGCAATCCTCAGATCTCAGCCTGCTAATTAGCTGGGATTACAGGTGTGAGCCACTTGAACCCTGCTTAGGTTCACATTTCTAACAGTGTACACTCAGCATATGTAATGTGTATGTTCATTTATCTTTATATGAACTCGAGTTAAAAATCTGGACTACAGCTTAGATTTTACACTCACAAAAATGGTTGTAGTTCAAAAGTTGATACCCCTGGAGAAATAAAACTTAAGAATGCAAAGGAGTCTGGGAAGTTCAGTTTGCATCCAGCTTGGGCAAAACAGTCTTTGTGACACTATAATTAACCAGCCAAAAGATGCATTAGAAGAATGGTTCAAGTGATGGAATACTAGTTAGGAGCAAGATTGCTGAAGAAGAGCTTGAGTTTTTTGCATACATATATACATACAAATACGCACATACACACAGAGGCACTTATATGATCAAACACAGATATGGAACAACTCTCAGATTCTGTAGAAAAGTTAGAAAATATGTCCTGAGTAAGACTAAAATCAAGTGATAATTTTTAATATTAGAAAGTCTTCAAGTGAAATTTCCCCAAGAAGCTTGAGAATATTACGTAGGTGGGAACAAAAATAGTTTAAGAAAGTCAAGTCATCATTAATAAAGGGATCGGATCCAGGAAGGAATGAATCACAGACCCCTTCAGGTGCATATGAAAATGTTCATATCCTGCGTCAAATGTTAGAACATCTTTGAAAATAGTACACGAACAGTCTGAGCCACCAGTCTAGTGGAAAATATTATTGGAGAAGTTCAGAATTGCTAGTCTGTATCTATATTAAATAAACCAACAAACTATGGTAGGACAATGTGATACAAGCCAGGAATTCTATCACTCAGACTTAAACAGGTAATTAGAGAATGGAATGACATAGTGATACTTTCACTGGACTAGGTAGTATAATTGTGTCTCAATAAAACAAACCAAGAAAGGAATAAAAAATAAGTCAGAAAGAAACACACAGTTGGAAGTTTGGGCTAATTTTGTCATTATGTTTTGAGAAGTCAAGTTTCCTATTGAACTGCAACTCATATATTTAAACTCAGTTGTGTTTAAATATCGCCTTCATTACAGAACATTACTAGATGCAAAAGAGCACATGATTCCCAACCAAGAATTTGAGAAAGCAATAATCATTCTGTTAGATTCCAAAGAAATGATGAAGGATTACAGAAGCTTAAGCCTAGAGAGACAGGAAAGTTCATTTAATGTAGGACTTTGTAGACCTGGCTAAATAAGAATTGAGATTTAAAATAAATATTTTTGTTTTTAATTTAATATTCTATAGGATACTATAAAATTGTTTTTAAGTAGAAGGTTTAATTTACAAATTCACAAATGATTCTGGCATTCTATTTGCCTAAAATATTCGTTCAAGTGAGGTATAATTAGAACTTAGTTAATAGTTAATTTCAACAGTTCATAAGTAACACAATAATGTGAATAATCTAGATAAAGTTGCCAACAAATTGATGCTATTAATTTATGAATTTAGCAAAAGAGCAATTTTTTGAGACTTTGGTGTAACATGTTATGAAGAGAGTAATTGTGTAACATCTTTTTTTTCTACATCTTTTTTTTTCTATACATAACACAGGAAGAAATTTCCTTAATTATGTACCTCTGTATACAATGAGAAAAATGTTAGGGTTTGTTTTTATTTTGTTTTTGTTGTTTGCTTTGTCCTAGGGCTTAACTTCTAAGCCTGGGCACTGTCTCTGAGCCTGCTTTTGCTCAAGGCTACTGCTCTACCACTTGAACCTCAGTGCCACTTGTGTCAGGCTTTTCGTAAGCAGTTTATTGGAGGTAAGAATTTAAGGAACCTTCCTTCCTGGGTGGAATTTGAACCAGGGTCTTCATATCTTAATATTCAGACATTCAGATCTCCTGAATGTCTATGATAGATAAAATATATAACTGTCAATAATATTTTCAAGTGTTCTGATCTCAAGAATAACACTGGAGCCGGGCGCTGGTGGCTCACGCCTGTAATCCTAGCTACTCAGGAGGCTGAGATCTGAGGACCGGGTTCTAAGCCAGCCCGGGCAGGAGAGTCCATGAGAATCCTATCTCCAGTAAACCACCAGAAAACCAGAAGTGGCACTGTAATTCAAGTGGTAGAGCGCTCGCCTTGAGCTGATGAGCTGAGGGACAGCGCCCAGGCTCAGAGTTCAAGCCCCATGACCGAGAAAAAAAAAAAAAAAACAAGAATAACACTGGTGGAAAATGATGCAGCAAAGTTTAGTGTAGTGTTCTTTCCACAATACGAAGGGCAGCACATTAACAGAAGTGTAGTATTTTTTCACAATAATTATATGCTTGTCCTGTTGTGAATTTAAGGAATTTTAAGGTGCACATTACAAGTTGGAAATTCTTGAGCTAGGATGACTTTATGGCAGAAAACTTGGGATTGATGGTCATAGAAATAATGGCTTACTTTGATGAACAAATGTTTACTCTAGAGGAATTAATATAGATACTTCATATTTTTAAATTCTACCAGACTGTGGCTATTTTTTCTGTTGAATTTAAATATGTAACGCCACATTAAAAACTGCACCTATTGCAGAATTAAATAAAATGCAAATAGGTAACTGTTTTGATTGTCTCTAGTATGGCATGTTCAGAATTTGAAAATGAGTAGTTAGTAATAATAGGAATGTTGAAGAACACATATTCTCTGCCCTCTTAACAATTATTCAGTTTGAAAAGTTGAGTTTCCATAGAATGGAACTATTTCTGTTTTAGTATGAGACAATACTAAAACAATGTTTTTTTTCAAAATAATGGCAAGTATATTCTGAAAATATTTTATATTTTCATAATAGTCAAGATGATGACCTTCTGACAAAGGGGTAATTAATTCAAATTAGTAGCCAAAATGTTCATTTCCTAAAAAGGTAATACACATAGAATAATATTTATTATACCAATACAGTGAAATTGTATTTTATGCAGCTCATTTTTAATTTTATTTTATTATAAAGGTGTTATATAGAAAGGGTTGCAGTAATTGTAAGGTAATGAATACATAACATGTTGAACTTTTTACCCGCTCCCTCATTTTTCTCACAGTTTTCCTTCACCCCTATACCTCTCATAAGTTGTAATGTAAATTTCCAACATGTTGTTTTTGAGTAT
>NW_024872611.1:17500-19924 GCF_019054845.1 Dipodomys spectabilis | reverse complement strand
GACCCCGTGCGCTCGCTCCGCCCCATCCCCTCCCCCCCCGAGGGAGGGAGAGAGAAAGGGGCGCGTGGCTCGACGACCCCCCCGGACCCGACGGCGCGACGCGCCCGGGGCGCACTGGGGACAGTCCGCCCCGCCCCCGGACCCCCGCGAGAGCGGGAGGCGGGGGTGGAGGAGCGGTCGCGCCGTGGGAGGGGCGGCCCGGCCCCCCCGAGACACCGGCGCGCCCCGCGCGGAGGGGAGCCCCCTCGCGGGGGACCCCCCGCGCGGGGAGAGAGCGCCGGGAGGGGGGAGAGCGCGGCGACGGGTCCGGGCTCCCTCGGCCCCGGGATTCGGCGAACGCTGCTGCCGGGCGGGGCTGTAACACCCGGGGGGCCTGAGGTTCCCCGGCGACCCGCCCCGAAGGACGGGAACGACCGGGGGACCCCCCGGGCCACCTTCCCCGCCGGGCCTTCCCAGCCGTCCCGGAGCCGGTCGCGGCGCACCGCCACGGCGGAAGTGCGCCCGGCGGCGGCCGGTCGCCGGCCGGGGGGCGGTCCCCCGCCGACCCCACCCCCGGCCCCGCCCGCCCGACGCCCCCGACACCCCCTCCCGCCGGAGCGGGGGGAGGGCGGGGGACGCGCGAGCGGGTGGAGGGGTCGGGAGGAACGGGGAGCGGGAAAGATCCGCCGGGAGACCACCGGCACGGCCGGACTCGCGCCGCCGGGTTGAATCCTCCGGGCGGACTGCGCGGACCCCACCCGTTTACCTCTTAACGGTTTCACGCCCTCTTGAACTCTCTCTTCAAAGTTCTTTTCAACTTTCCCTTACGGTACTTGTTGGCTATCGGTCTCGTGCCGGTATTTAGCCTTAGATGGAGTTTACCACCCGCTTTGGGCTGCATTCCCAAGCAACCCGACTCCGGGAAGACCCGGGCCCGGCGCGCCGGGGGCCGCTACCGGCCTCACACCGTCCACGGGCTGGGCCTCGATCAGAAGGACTTGGGCCCCCCACGAGCGGCGCCGGGGAGTGGGTCTTCCGTACGCCACATTTCCCGCGCCGCGCCGCGCGGCGGGGATTCGGCGCTGGGCTCTTCCCTGTTCACTCGCCGTTACTGGGGGAATCCTGGTTAGTTTCTTTTCCTCCGCTGACTAATATGCTTAAATTCAGCGGGTCGCCACGTCTGATCTGAGGTCGCGTCTCGGAGGAAGGAAGGCACAGGGCGGCGGCGGCGGCGGCGGCGGCAAAGGGGGAAAGCCACGCCCCCGCGGCACGGGAAGGCCCCGCGGCCCGACGACCGTCCAGGGGACGGCGGGGGTGGGACACGAGCCGGCGCGAGAGGGGACGGACGCGGGCGGGACCCGGGGCCGGCGCGGCAACGCGGGGCGGCGCGCGGGGAACCCTCCCCGCGGAAGACGCGCGCGTCTGGCGGACGGGCACGACCGCGGCGTCCCGCGGGACCGTCCGCCTCGGCGTGCGAGTCCGCGGGGCACGGGCGCCCGCAACGCGCTCGCTCGCGGCCGGCGGCCGCGGCACGGGGCCGCCCTGACCCGACTCGAGCGCCCGGCGCGAAAACGTCATCCCCCGGTTCGGGCATCGCGGAACACAGTGGGGGGCGGGACGGACAAGACCCGGCCGCGGGCTCGTCTCTGCGCGGATACCAACCCCCCCGGGATGACCGCTCGCTCGCTCGCTCGCTCTAAGCCAGACGGGACCGCGAAGCGACGACCGCCAGAGTCTGAACTTAGGGGGACGGAGGGCCCCCGGAAGGGGGCCCTGCGAAGGGACACCCCCAGCCGCGCCACCCCGCGGGGCAAGGCAACCCCCGGGGGGCGATTGATCGTCAAGCGACGCTCAGACAGGCGTAGCCCCGGGAGGAACCCGGGGCCGCAAGTGCGTTCGAAGTGTCGATGATCAATGTGTCCTGCAATTCACATTAATTCTCGCAGCTAGCTGCGTTCTTCATCGACGCACGAGCCGAGTGATCCACCGCTAAGAGTCGTACGAATCGGGTCGTGGCCCGACGCGGGGCACACGCGGCTGGCACGGCGCTGTTTTCCCGGTCCCGCACCCCCAAACCCGAGAGGGGAGAGGAGGGCGCGGGCGGGTCGCCTCGGGCCGGCCAGCAGAGACAGAACGAGAACGAGACACGGAGGGGGTCGGACAGACGGAGACACGGGGACGGGGACGCCCGGCGCCACGGCCACGCCAGCGCGGGGGGCGCGGCGGGCGGGCGCTCGGACGCCCCCGACCCCACAGGCGCCCCGGGGGTGCCCACCCCCGAAGCCCGGGCTGCGGGAGAAGCGGCCCGCCCGCGAGCGAGCGCGGGCCGCCCCGACCCGGGACGGGGGCGGAGTCTGGGAGAGACCGGGGACCGGCCTCCCCACGGGCCCGCCGCCCCGACCCCTTGGACGGACGGGCGACCCCCGACGGGTCTTTAAACCTCCG
>NW_024872611.1:0-12500 GCF_019054845.1 Dipodomys spectabilis | reverse complement strand
ACCAACACAACGCCCGACTCGACCGTCCGCCGGTGGCCGGCCACCAGGCCAAACCGGCGAGGATCGCGGAAGGCTGATGCGGGTGAGGAGGGCACGCCGGAAGCACAACAAGAAGAGCAGCGGGAGGGTCACCGGGTCGGGTCACCGGGGCGAGAGGCGAGTGAGCGAGCGGCCACCCCCTCACACGGGCGGGTGGCGCAGCCGCAGACCAACGGGGAGGTGGGACCTTTCCGGGCACAGCCGGCACGCCAGGTAAACGAACGCGGGATCTCACCACCCCCAACTCCGGGGCGGTCCCGCGCAACGCCTGGGACACCGAGCCGGCCGACCAGCGGACCGGAAACCCCCACCGCGGCAGCGGCGGGCCCCCCCAAAAGAGGCCCGAGAGGGAAAAGGCAGCTCTCGCACACACCTCAAAGACCCCGTGAACGCCCGCGGAGCCGCCCGCGCCAGCAGGGCCCCACCGCCTCCATCCACACCACACCGCCGGGCACAGCACCCATCATCGACCGCCTCTTTTTCGGCCGCGTGAGCAAGGGCCCACACACACCGGGATCCTCGGCTCCGGGGGGCCAGAACCCCCCCGAGCGGCGCACCACCACGGGCACGGCGGCCCCGGAACACCGCGGGGCCCAGCGCCCGCACGGCGCCGTCGTCGCCAACGGGCGGCGGCCCACACAGACGCTCGGGAACAGCGTCGCCAGGGGCCGGAGGGGGAGGGGGACGGGACCCCCAAAAACCCCACGGCAACCCAAGCACGAGGCCGGGAAGCCACACACCACACGCCCTCGCATCGCGACCCGGCACGGGCTCCAGGCTCCGCCACTCGACACACCGCACGCGAGGCAGGGGCGGGACGGATCGGGAACGTCCTCCACTCACCACACCAGACGACGGCCCGGGAGAGGTCCCGCGGGACCCTCCCCCAGCTCGGAGGGGGGAGGCGCGGGCACGCAGTTTACCGACGCGGGCAGCCACTAGCGCTCAAAAGCAGGGCAGGGAGCGGCAGGGCCGCGGGAGCCCATCGGGGGCGGGCCCCCGCCAACCCAGCAGCGCACGCCGCTTCCCGAACGAGGATCGCTAGAGAACCCCTCCTCACTCTGAGGGTGGCCCGCACCCAACCCCGACGGGAACCCCGCCGGGAACCAGCACACATCAGAGGCGTCCATCCTTCCCACCACGGGGGGCAGGGAGGGGTGGGGCACAGGGGGGGGGTCTGCGGCAGCAGCAACACCAACCCTGGTCGGTCGGCCTTGCCGTGCGGGGCCAGAGCAAAGTCGCGCACACGGGCGGGAAGCCCGCACGGGCCCCGCTCGCCTCCCACTGCAACATCTCAGGTCCCCCGGTGCGATGAAAGCCAGGTGACACGGCAGGGAAGACAAGCCAGGACCAGGGCGGCAGCTCATGCGGGGAAGCCACCGCCCAGCGCAACAAGGGAAGAGCGCTCCTCTGGGGAACCGCCTCGACCCCCCCCCAGCAGAGACGTCAATCTCAACGGTAACTTCTCACTCGCACAAAAGCCCCACGAACCCGAGGACGGCCGGGACACACCACGGGCAGCAGGCTGGCACAAGGCAGCGGACAACGCCAGGATCGGGAACGACACCACCACTCAGCCACAGGCACCTGAGAGAACCAACCGGGAGCGTTCCGGGAGCACCGCAAGAGGGCAGAGCGCGAGGCGCGGTTTTTCACACCACACAGCACGGGCAAGCACGGAGCACCGACCCTCCCTCTCCGCGGAGAGAGCCGACCCCCGTGCCGATAACGAGTCACGGGAAGAGAGGAGCAAGATCAGGGCGCCCCCCTCCTCCAGCGTGTACAAGTCCCCGACCTCACGGCGAGGGCAGGGAGAGCGCAGCCGGGCCCGGTTGCCGCACCCCCGCCTCCCCGCACACCACCGGCGCCGGCACGGTGGGACGGGTGAGGGCAGGGGCCCACGGGCAGAACGAGAAGAGCGGTCCCATTCGCCATGAATGTCCGTCCCTCGCCTGGCGCAGCTTAGGCCCGGGCCCGAAGGAGATCGCAACGTCACCACATCAATCACACCGAGGGGGTGGGAGAAGGCAGCCACGCGGCACTCGGGAGGCGGTGGCCCAGGGAAGCTCGGCTCCTGAGAGGGCCAACAGCCTGGGGATAAAAGCGTAGCCAGGACAGACACCCTTCCGTGAGTAAGGAGCGAGGTAAAAAGAAAAAGAAAAAAAAAAATGAAAAAAATACCACGGGGCTTAAGCGTCCCTGGCACTCGGGATAACCAGGACACCTCTGCCGGGCACAGGACCGAAGAAGCTAGAAAGGGAGGGAAAAAAAAGAAAAAAAAAAAAAAGAAAAAGAAAAAGAAAAAAAGCCACGGACAGCGCTCGGGAGGTAGCGCAGCTCAGCGGCCGACCAGGCCCGCCATCGGGAAGCGGCAGGTCGGGGGAGTTGGAGCTAGGGGCGATAGGAGGAAGGAAAAAAAAAAAAAAAAGCCACGGAGGTCGGGCGAGCCCAACGGCAGAACGGGGATGCCGCACACGCAAGGCAGGACTCGGCGGCCCCCCCCTTTTTCCTCCTTCAGGCCGGCCACGGCGAGGGAAGCACACCGTGCGGGCCCTACCTATGCACACCCCAGGCAACCAACCACTCTCCTCCTCAGCGTGCCGAGGCAAGGGCCAGAATCCGGCACCGGGAGCGGGGGAGAGATCAAGGACGACGGGACTCACTCAGCCGCCAACCACCACCACACCCACGAGCCACCACAGGGACATAGGGCCTGCCCAGGGCAGCGGGAGCCCAGGGTGTGAGGGGAAGGACAGGGGGACCCGGACCGGGAAGAGACGGGAAAGGCCCGGCACACAGCATCCGAGAGAGCCCCCAAAGACCCGCTGACAGCCACCGGGACACAGCATGCCAGCACCCTCCTGCAGGTACAAAATCCTCACGTCACCACGCCAAAACCAGGTCGTCAGGCAGGGGCGACAACTCGCTGGCGACAGGGACCTCTCGGAAACCACATCAGGGACACCTGTCCCCAACACGTCCCCAACAGAGCCAGACACGGAACTCTCAGGGACAGCTGGTCGACCACATAAGGCGAAGACAGACGAAGAGCCAGGGCGGGAGCGGGGTCAAGGGACGCTCCCGCCCCACTACCTCGCAGGCACACACCCCGGGTGTGCACGGGCTCACCGCACGGGCGGTACGGGGAGCCTTCCCCCGGCAGACGCGAGGCACCCACTCCGAGAGGCACCCAACCACCACACCCACACCGCGTGGGGTCGGTGGTGAGCGCCCTGCCGCCAGCACGCACACACCCGGGACTCCCGGGCTCGGGTCCCCGACTCCCGAGGTGCTCCCTCCGCCTCGAGTTTTCCCCTACGCAGGGCCCACCGGGCAAGTCCCCGCAGATGGTAGGTAGGTCCCGGCCCCGAGGCTCGCCTCGGCCGTGCCCGCGGCTCCTCCCGCCGGAGAGGTCTGTCCTCCGGCCTCCGGGGCCGTGGAGGAGGCCGTGGAGGGAGGCCACACGGGGCCGGCGACCCAGGCCCTCGCGCCCGGCACGCGCCAAGCGCTCACTCGGAGGTGACTCCGACGACCATCCTATGTCGGGGATGGGGGGGGCGTAGGTCCCGGCCCCGAGGCTCGCCTCGGCCGTGCCCACGGCTCCTCCCGCCGGAGAGGTCTGTCCTCCGGCCTCCGGGGCCGTGGAGGAGGCCGTGGAGGGAGGCCACACGGGGCCGGCGACCCAGGCCCTCGCGCCCGGCACGCGCCAAGCGCTCACTCGGAGGTGACTCCGGGGAGGGGGGGGGGGTCCGAGTCCGGGCCGGGACCGGCCCCACCACCTATCGGCTCACCCGGGGACCCTCTCCCCCGACTCCCGAGACGTCCCTCGTACTCTCCTTTTTTCGCCCTCAAAGACCAGAGTCCAGGGAGGGGAGGAGGACAAGGCGTCGGGCCCAGACAGAACTACTGGTCGACCCGACAAAGCTGCCACCCCCCGCACAGACCGGGCACCGAAGAGAGAGCGGCGACGCACGGCCCCACCCCGCGCTCGCCTGCGGGCGCAAAGTCCGACAGAACAGCCGCCCCGGCGCCACAGCGACACCACGGCGACAGTCGCGCCCGGCACCCGGCAGAGGCCGGGCCTCCGCCCGGCTCGCTGCCGCCAGACCTCCTCCTCCTCCACTCGCTCGCTCGGCTGAGAACGAGGGGACTGTCATATCAAAGCGGACGCCAGGGGGAGCACGACAACCGCCTTCCAACGACCGACTCCACCGAGCCGCCGTACCCCGGATCGGCGCGCGCCGGCCGGCTCTGAGCTCCGGAGACACAGAACACGGAAACAAATCGCCTCACTCACCACCGCCACGCACCGAGTGGCACAACCTAGGTCAGGACCTGCAGCCGGGTCCTCTCTGCGACCTCACGAACGACACCAGAGCCACCAGAGACCTAGACCGAGATCGGGCCGCCGCCGCCGCCGCCGCCGCCGCCAGCGACCAAAGTGAAACCAGGAACCAGGACGAGATTCGCCCGAACGGAGCGGCCCGAACCCGAGAACCGGGAAGCTGGGATCGGTCCCAAGCAGGAAGGGGCGGCAAAGACGGCAGGCCCGCACCACGAGAGAAAACGAACCGGCCACCCGCACGACCTCCGCCGCCCGTGGCAAGACCCCCACCCCCGCCCAACATGGCCAGAAAAGGGCAAGTGAGCGCTCGTCCCACCGTCTGCCTGCCCGTCTTTTTTTTTTTTTTGGGGGGGGGGGGGTTGGGGGGGGTTGTTTGTACGTTTTGTTTTCTTTTTCCCCCAGATGGAAACCAGAAAGAGAAAAAAAAAAAAAAAAAAAAACTCCCAAAGATGGGTCGGCTCCAGCAAGAGACGAGCCGTCGGGAGGCACCCCGCTCACTTGTGAAAGTCCGCTCCTCGCCCGCCCCACAACACACTCCCTCCCCCCGCCCCCACCCGCCACCCCTCACAGGCAGGGAAAGGGCAGGGGGAAGGCCAGAGAGAGGTTTCTTCTAACACACAGAGAGTAGCTACGTCACGCACACAGGTCTGGAAAACCACGGTGACCGTGCAATGGGAAGCGTGAGTCCACTCACCCATCACCGAATGACAGGAAAGCCAAACGAGAGCCGCTGCTGGCTGGGTGGAGAAGGAAGGGGAGGTGGCACCCGTGTGACGCTTATCCCCGGGCACCGCACCGGACGGAACGACCTTCTCACCGGTTCGTACTCTAGCCTGTCCAGACAGCTAGCCTTTTCTAATAGGCTCTGCCACTCTCTCTCTGGAGCAGGATTCGGGGCATGAGGCGATGAATCTAAACCCTACACACAGGTGTCGGAGGGTAGAGGCATCATCACTCACATGCCTGTGGTGGAGGACCTGGACCCGAGCGTGGCGGTGCACAGTGTGTGTGTGTGTGTGTGTGTGTGTGTGTGTGTGTGTGTGTGTGTGTGTGTGTGTGTGTGTGTGCGGGGCTGGGGGGAGGGCAGGTAGGGAACCCTAGGAGGAAACACAGGGAGAGACGAGGGGCCCCGGCCCAAACAGAGTGGAGGCGTCAGTCAGAGGGGCGATCCTATCGCCCGGGGGTGAAGCATGGTTAGAACCCACAGGCCCGGCGGGCGTACTTCTCTTTGGAGTTCGCACTGGGAACATACGCAGGCACAAGTGCCCCAGCACACACATCGCATCACAGACGGGTAGAGAGGCAGAGCCAGGGGTTCAGGCATGGCAAACACTCTATTCCGTCAACACACACACACACACACACACACACACGTTACGGTGTGTGTACAATATCCACAAGGTAAAAGTTTATTCATCCATTCCCCAAAGAATAAGGATAAGATTATGTCAGACAGAGGGAAGTAGATCGACGGACTAGGAGCGCGAGGGGCGGGGGGGGGGGGGGGGGGTTGCCGGCGGCGGAGAAGAACCTAGAACAGGTGATGCCAGGGGAAGACAGACCGGCGGAAAGACAGACAGACAGACCGACCGACCGACCGACCGACCAACGGCACGGCACGTGTTTTCCCTCCTATGTGGATGCTAGACCTAAACTATAACTGGACATGGTAAGCTACACAGCACTCCGGGCAAACAGAGTGTGTGTGTGTGTCCCCGTGTGGGTGACACACATAACGTCCTTTTGTCAGAAGGTGTAACTTCTCTGAGCATTTAAGATATTGCAGAGAAGACATAAGACGTGATATCCCTAAGTGGCACGACTGTGAACGTATTATCACAACCGGACGTGTTAGGATTAAAGCTGGAATTAGGAGGACAGAAACGTACCTGTCATTATTACAAGTATATTTGGTTTAGGATCTTTCAAAACACATTGATGTATCCTTCTGGACACCATGGTCTAGGACCACACCAGTAAATAGCCACTTCAAAGCCAGATCATCGGTTGGATACGTTTCAATTGGTTTATATTGCATCCTCCAATATTTTTTTCTTCTTTTTATTCTATCTTCTCACTAAAGATCCAGTGGCATAAAGCTACTTTTGTTCTCTTCATGTTCCATAACTGAAGTGATCTGCTTTGTTTTGCAGCTTTCTCAGCTTAATTCACTGAGGCCTATTTAGTCACACATGATGAGAGGTCCAGATACATCTTTGGGGCCACGGATGGCTTTTGTAAAGTCCATTTGGGGAAATAGCAAATATAATCTACCGTGTTCTAAAATTTAACAGATTATCTCTATGGGACCGATAGAAATATCCAGATGTGCCCTGTCAACAGCCAGTTATTTTAACTTACTTAAGGGAAATCAAGTGAATAAAAGTCTATATAGTTCAAGAAATTTTATTCTGATACCTATATAAAAAGTTTACCTGAGTGGGTGAGGACATTTGCATGAAATTTCACCTAGGGCAGCACTTGATATTTATAACTCTCCCTGAACTATTGCATTGCCTGTTTTCCATTTTCTTGGCACTCCTTGAGAAATGTTCCCGTCTCAATCTTTCACCCACTGCAGCCGTGGGACCCTTTTTCATAATACTGACATAAAGACATTTGTGTTACTGTATATAAATTACAACCGTAAATAAACTGGTACAGTTTGCTCATAAGACGTAATATCCAAACGAATTCCGTGTCCAGAAAATAACGAAAAGAAACACCCCCTGCGGGCCCCCCTCCCCCTCCGCTCGGCCCTCCCTTCAAGAAAATTTCCTTGTTTGCTGTGGTTTCATTTTGTTTTGTTGTAAATAAAGCCGCAGAAGAGAGCCGGCGATACCTCATCGCGACTCTCGCGAGAGTCTGCGAGACTCTCGCGAGAGTCGCCAGCCATCAGCCATCAGCCCCGAATCACTCCCTGTCACTCCACACGGTGTCCAGTAGGTGGCACCCCGAAACAAGGAAAAACAACGTCAGGCCCAAGATCGATCCAGACCGAACCGACACTTTAGGAAGGTCTTGTGAGGAAGGAACACCTCCCCCTCACCCGCGCGCGCGCACACACACACACACACACACACACACACACACACACACACACGCACGCACGCACACACACACACACAGACACACACACACACACACACACACACACACACACACACACACACACGCCCCAGCATCCCCGCCCACACAGGTCATGAATGGCAAACCCCTATCGCACAGAGAGACAGACAGACAAAGCACACCGGGTGTGGAGAGAGACCGCAGATGAAAAACAAAAACAAAACCAAAAAACATTTTCCTGGCTTGACCCATGAATGGGCCTGGGCTGGCATTCTGTCCTCTGGGATCTACAGTCAATCCATGGCGGGTCTCGCCTCTCTCCTCATCACTGTAATCCTATCTGATATTTGCCAGAGCCGAACGTGCAGTGGGGACACTTTGGTTCATCGATCTAAACTAGGGGCCGGGGGGGGGGGGGGGAGGGTGGCGGGCGCGGAGGGGAAGCCTAGGAAGTCTGTTGCTATAGTTGGTGGCGGCGGCGGCGGCGGCGGCGGCGGCGGTGGTGGCAGTGCAAAGTGTGTGGGGGGGGAGGGGAAGAGGTAGATCACATGCTGCCATGCGTGCCTGTGTCTGTGTGGTAGGAAACAGCAGCAAAGATCAAGGGGTGCAGGGTGTGTGTGTGCACGCCCCAATCCTGGGATTGAACTCAGAGCCTGAGTGCTGTCCCGTGGCTCTTGTGCTCAAGACTGGCACTCTGGGGCTGGCAAGGTGGCTCAGTGGTAGAGCGCTTGCCTTGCGTGCATGAGGCCCCGGATTCGATTCCTCAGCACCACATAAGCAGAAAAAAGCCGGAAGTGGCATTGTGGCTCAAGTGGTAGAGTGCTAGCCTTAACCTGAAGAGCTGAGGGACAGCGCCCAGGCCCAGAGTTCAGGCCCACGACCGGACACCCCCTACCCCGTGCCAAAAAAAAAAAACAGAGAGACTGGCAGTCTGCCATTTGAGCCAAAACTCCACTTCTGGCCTTTGGGTTGCTTAATTGAAGACATGAGGCTCACCAAAGTGCAATGCCTATATACCTCTGATCATATAAGAAGTCTTCCCCTTTCTTTGTGTTTGTTATCATCGACGTTATTTTGTTTTCTCTTCCCCCCCCCCATTGTTTCTTCCTTCATCTATTTCCGGGAGGGGCAAGAAATGGAGGGACCCAGGATGAAGAAGTGCAACAGTGGCACTCACTAGACACTATGTTGACACACAACCTGTGGCTGGGGAACAAACAGAACTTGAGGGAGGGAAAATCTGTGAGAGAGCCAGGGAAGGGGTGACATTGTCCAAAAAAAATGTACTCTTTTTTTGGGTGTGGGGGGAAATGGGAGGGCAGGAATGGAAACAAAGGAGGAGGCAGCAATGCTTGATAAGAAATGTACTCATTTCCTTGCTCTTGCTCCTGTCATTGTAACCACTCTGTAAGTATTTTCACAATTAAAACAACTCATTAGCCGGGCGCCGGTGGCTCACGCCTGTAATCCTAGCTACTCAGGAGGCTGAGATCTGAGGATCGCGGTTCAAAGCCAGCCCGGGCAGGATAGCGCCCAAGCCCAGAGTTCAAGCCCCACGAGAAAAAAAAAACAAAAACAAAAACAAAAACAAAACTTATTAATTAAAAAAAAATGTACTCTTCCTACCCCACTTATGTAATGTAATCTTTCCTATCCTTTTTTTTTTTTTGGGGGGGGGGGGGTCGGTGGTGTTTCTTAAACTCTGGGCCTGGGTGCTGTCCCTAAACTCTTCAGCTCAAAGCGAGCGCTCTACCGCTTGAGCCACAGCGCCACTTCCGATTTTCCAGTGCCTTATTGGAGATAAGAGTCTGGTGACTTTCCTGCCCTGGCTGGCTTTGAACCGTGATCCTCAGCTCTCAGCCTCCTGAGCAGCTAGGATTACAGACGCGAGCCACCGGTGCGGACTGGCATACTTTAACCGTTCTGTATGTCACCATTTCCCTAACAATTTGTAAAAAAAAAAAATCAAGAGAGAGGGCGGGGGAGATAACAACCCCTCACGCCTGAGAAGTGAAACCCAACGGGCTTCTAACCGATCTGAGATTCTTTGAAGGTTTTTGCGATGTTAATCACAATCACAAACACAGACGGACAGTTTCTCCAGTCACTCCTTTAGAGGAACGGGGAACAGGGACAGGGAGAAGAGAGGCAGATCCTGGCCTGACCTAGGCGGGAAGATGGAGGGGAGACAAGACTCCTGAACTCCTTTTTCCCCCTCACTCTCCTCCGTCCAGAGGGTGGGAGCTTAGGGGTCGGCCACGGGGACATCCCACGGTCACAGTCATGCCTCCCGGAGGGGCAGAGGGCAGAGCACAGGCAAGCATGCCAGCTTCCCCGCCCGCCCCTCCCATTCTGTCCCTGGCGGGCTTGGGCGGGAGGCATACTACTGGCAGCGGGCGGGTGGAAGCAGTCTGACAACTCCATCTTGCAGGAAGTCAGTGGCTGCTGGTGGTAGGCAGGGAGGGTCCCAGCAGAAAAAGACCCGAGAGAGAGCGCGAAGGCTTTTCCTGCCCAAGGGCAAAAGAGGCCACTTTTGTAAAGACGGGGAGGGGGAGGGGAGGCTGATTCACTCCCCCCCCACCCCACCCCGCGCGCTAATGAAGTTACAGGAGCTGAGGGCTGGGCGCCCCTCCCCACCCCGCAGGAGTGTTTCGCAGCGGACTCAGGGCAGGGCGGGGGTGGGGTGGGCTGGTTTAAGCCTGGAGCCCCAGTCAACTCAGGAACTTCATGCAACTTTCCTTTGTCTTGTAAATGTCGTCATGGCAACGATTTAAGCGCCCTGGCGGCGGGGGGGGGGGGGGGGGGGGGAGGGGGGGAGGAGAAAGAAGAAGAAACAAACACGCACACCCCGAGCCGGCCTGCCTGAGTTGAGGCCTTGAATTTCAACCTCAGTAGGGCCACTAAACTAATAAAAATCGTTCTAAGAAACTATTGACAGAGGACCCTCCGGGTAGGGTGATTAGGCTCTGTACCCGTGAGGCGAGGTGGCCGTGTGTTCCAGCTTTGTGCCAAGATGTTGCCTTATCTCGGCCTATCTTCCTTCCCAGAATTGAACACAGAGGCAAGCAGGATAATTTCCAGGGGGAAATGAGGCCTGGGAAAGCACCACCAGGAATTCAGAGACAAGACAGCCGGACAGCTTCCTAATGAATGGCTCCAGTGAAGTCACATACACATCCTATTTTCTTCACTTTTCAGTCCCTCATAAACGAATAGTTATTAGGAAAGAAAACTAATAGGTGGGGGTGGGTGGTGGAAGGGAAAAGAGCAGCTCCCTTCCTCTGAGCTTTTGCCCAAACAATGAGTATACTGTGGGAACGGAGCAAAGAGTTTCCTCAAAGAAAGGAGGAAACTTACACCGGGGAGGGAAGTAAATTTTAAAAAGAAACAGAGCATGGGTCAAACCACCCCCCCCCCCCCCATGCATGCATGGGAAACCAACAGAATCATCTCTTAAACCCTACTACAGGCTCAAGGTAGAGAGTTTACTTTGTTTCTTTTTCCTCTGCGTGTTTTCAAGGTTTCACTTTCATTTCTGGGCACATAACCATTGGGCCTTGCCTCGGTGGGTGTTTCTCCCCCTAAAAGTATCTATCCTGTCTTTTGGGCCTTACTGTGTGTGAGTGAGTGAGTGAGTGAGTGAGTGAGTGAGTGAGTGAGTGAGTGAGTGAGTGAATGAGTGAGTGAGTGAGTGAGTGAGTGAGTGAGGCAGCCAGGCAGCCAGCCAAGCAGCCAGCCAAGCAGCCAGCCAAGCAGCCAGCCAGGCAGTCAGTCCAGAGATCTAATTTCTCCCCTATTTTAAACATACCTTTTGCATATGAGAGAGAAAACACAATAAACTGGTTTTTTTCTATAGGAACATATATGTGAATACATTCACCATGGAGTGAAAAGATAGAGTTGCTTCCAAATGATATGTACAGCAGAATACCAACACATCGAGATGACTTCTGCAAGAAGCCAAGGCCCACTTTTGCAATCCCATAATGAGGAAGCCTCAGTCAGTGGCCTGGTTTGAGTCCAGGCCTCCACTTAAAAACGACCTTTACTTTGTGTTTTTATTTTTCCCTGTTTTCTTTTCCTTTCTATGACCTCTCCCCCCAACTCCCCACCCCCTTCCCTCCACAGGTCTCTCTTTCTCCTTTTCTTTCTCTGTAGTTTGAGCCTGAGAGTTACTTAATTCCCAAACTTCTGGGTTTTCCTTAGATCTGGTAACCTGGTGGACATAAAAATTTGGGAAAGCCTCAAAACAGTCACCCACACCCCATGAAAAATAATCATGCTTGTCGCCAAAAGCTTTTAAATGAGAAAACAGTGGTCAAGTGAAGCAAATGAAGGCTGTAATAGCCACCATGTTTCTAGACTACTGTACCAAGTTTTTAAAATATATATATATACTTTTAAATATATTTTTATTGTAAAAATACTGTACAGAGAGGTTACAATTACATGGGTAAGATAATGAGCACATTTCTTATAAGCATTGTAGCCTCCTGCTTTGTTTCCCCTTTCCATCCCTTCGTATCCTTCCCCCCTCCCCCCCCCCCCCCGTCCCTCCCCAAAGTTGTAAAGTTCGTTTTTCGACATAACGACTTGTATATCTCATTGTTTCAATGGGTCCTCCTGTATCCCTGTTTTAACAATTTGTTTTTTCCCTTCCCCTCCACATATATCAACACCAGGATTTTTTTTTTATTAAGCAAAACAACTCAGTTATTCAGCTGTGAGTATGTCCATACAAACAATATGCAGGAGCCTTCCATGCTTGACTGGCCAAAAAAGGGGGGAGAGCTAGGAAGGTGGCTTAGTGGTAGAGTGCTCGCTCGCCTTGCAAGCATGAGGCCCTGGGTTTGATTCCTCAGCACTATATAAACAGAAAAGGGGATCAGTGGCACACTGTGGATCAAGTGGCAGAACAGTTGTGAGCCTTCAGATGAAGAGCAGAGAGACAGCACCCAGACCCAGAGTTCAAGCCTCACGCCCGACAACAAAAAAACTGAAAATAATAAATATATATGTGTGTATCACACTATATGTAAGCATATAT
>NW_024872610.1:0-15471 GCF_019054845.1 Dipodomys spectabilis | reverse complement strand
ATCTCAATTTGACAAGGCAATATGAACAACAAATTGGGGAGACAAAGGACAAAGGGCAAACCAATGCAATAGCAATACTCACAAGACAACATGTTGGAAATTTACATTACAACTTCTGAGGGGTTTGGAGGGAAAGGAAAAGTGTGAGAAAAATGAGGTAGTGGGTAAAATTTCGACATGTCATGTATTCACTAACTTACAATTAATGCAACCCCTGTATATATCACCTTAAAAATAAAATTGAACTAAATATAAGTTACATAAAGTATAATTTCACTGTATTGCTATAGTAAATATTATTCTATGTGCATTACCTTTTTAAAAATGAACACTATTTGGCTTCTAATTTGAATTAATTACACCTTTCTTTATCAGAGGTTCATCAACTTGATTTGTTATCCAAATATACAATATTTTCACAATATACCTGCCATAATTTTCAAAAAAATTATAATTTTAGTATTTTCTCATAGTAAAACAGAAAACAGTTTAATTCTCTGGAAACTCCTAACTTTTAAAACTGAATAATTGTTAAAAGGACAGAATATATGTGTTCTTCAAAGTCCTTACATATACTAACTACTCATTTTCAAATTGTGAACATTCCATATCAGAGATATTCAAAACAGTACTTGTTTACATGTTATTTAATTCTGCAATAGCTGCAGTTTCTAATGGGGTGTTAGATATTGAGAAATCAACAGAAAAAAGTAATCACATTCTGTTGGAGTTTATAACTACGAAGTATGTGTAATTATTAATTCCTCAAGAGTAAACAGTTGTTCATCAGAGTAAGCTATTATTTCTGTGACCCTGAAGCCCAAGCTTTTATGCCATAAAGTCTTCCTAGCCCAACAGTTTCCAATATGTAAGGTGCACCTTAAAATTCCCTTAATTCACATCATGAATTGCTTATCACTGTTGTTAAAAAATACTACACTTCTGCTAATATGATGCCCTTCCTATTGTGGAAAGTACACTACACTAAACTTTGCTGCAACATTTTTCTGATTTCTAGAAATCAGAACACTTGAAAATATTATTTGTATTTTTTATCTATCATAGATATTCAAGAGGCTAAGATGAGAAGATTATGGTTCAAAGCCCACCCAGTCAGGAAGATTCCTTAGATTCTTATCTCCAATAAACTTCTCAGGAAAAGCCAGACTCAAGTGGCACTGAGGTTGAAGTGGTAGAGCATTAACCTTGAGCACAAACCGGCTCAAAGAGAGTGGCCAGGCCCAGAGTTCAAACCTGAGGACAAACCAAAAAATAAACACCGCTTCCAACCCTAGCATTTTTCTCATTGTATACAGAGGCATGTAATTAAGAAAATTTCTTCCTGTATTACAAACAGAAGAACCAAGACCTCACACAATTACTCTCTTCATACCATGTTACACCAAAGCCTCAAAAATTGCTTGTTCCAAATTTATAAATTAATATCATCCATTTGTTGGCAACTCTGTCTAGATTATTCACACTATCATTTTATACATGAACTGTTGGAATTATCAATTAACTAATTTCTAATTATACCTTGCTTGAAAGAATATTTTAGCCAAATAAAATGCCAGATTCATTTGTGAATTTGTCAATTAAAACCTCTACTTAAAAAGAATTTTGTAGTATCCTATAGAATATGACATTACAAACAAAACCAAAATATTTATTTTAAATCTAAATTCTAATTTAGCAAGGTCTACAAAGTCCTACATTAGATGAACTTTGTATTTTTCCAGGCTTAAACTTTTGTAATCCTTCATTATTTCTTTGAAATCCAACAGAATGATGCTTAATTTTTCAAATTTTTGATTGGGAATCATGAGCCATTTTGCATCTAGGAATGTTGTGTAATGAAGAGAGCATTTAAAACACAACTGAGGATTATATATGAGTTGCATTTCAATAGGAAACTTGCCTTCTCAAAACATAATGACAAAATTAGCCCACACTTCAAACTGTGTATTCCTTTCTTGTTGTTTGGCATGTTTCATTGAGACAAAATTATACTACCTGGTCCAGGGAAGGTATCACTGTGTAATTCCACTCTCTAATCTCCTGTCTTAGTCTGAGTGCTAGAATTCCAGGCTTGTATCAAATTTCCCTGCCATAGTTTGGTGGTTTATTTAATCTAGATACAGACTAGCAATTCTGAACTTCTCCTATGATCTTATACATTAGATTGACTGCTCAAACTGTTTATGTACTATTTTCAAAGAGGTTCTATCATTTGACCCAGGATATGAACATTTTCAGATGCACCTGAAGGGGTCTCCGATTCATTCTTCCATGGATTCAATCCCTTTCATAATGATTATTTGAAATCTTATTATCTCTGGTCCCTAGGTATGTAATATTCTCAAACTTCTTTGAAGAAATTTCACTTGAGGACTTTTTAACATTAAAAATTATCACTTGATCTAGTATTACTCAGGATATATTTTCTATTGTTTTCTAACATTTCTCCATATTCTGAGAGTTGTTTCATTTGTGCAGGTGTGTTTGCACATATATGTGCCTCTGTGTGTATGTGTATGTTTGTAAGTGTGTATGCAAAAGCCTCAGCAACCTTATTCAGCAATCTTGCTCATGACTAGTATTCCATCACTATAATTCTAGCTACTTAGGAGGCTGAGAACTGAGGATTGTAGTTCAAATCCAGTAGGAGTAGGAAAGAAAGGTTCTGAGGCACTTATCTCCAATTAACCACCAGAAAACTGGAAGTGGGGCTGTGGCTCAAGAGGTAGAGCAATAACCTTGAGTTGAAGAGTGGAGAGATATTTCCCAGGCCGAGTTCAAACCCTGCCACAACCATGAAAAAAGAAAAAAGAAAGAAAAAGAAATGATATTTTGGCCACCAGTTCATTGCTAGTATAATTCCCGCTTTCTCACCATGGACTTTTTTTCCAGTTAAGTCCATGCTCTTATATCTAACTTGCTTTGGAACCGGAATTATTCTTCCATTGTACATTTTACAAATTTGTGTGATTAGCAACCATGATTTAGAGATAGGAGTTGAAAGAGAGTGGCCTCAAAGCTCATGTTCTTCTTAGTATTAATTATTTCTCTATGTCAAGCTACATAATGGCCTTGGCTTTATTGGTTCAATGTTGTCTTATTTGCAAAGTCTTCTATAGTATATTGAACAATTATACTTAAACACAGAACTTTTCTTTCTCTTATTTTTCCTATTGTTTCTTCTACTGTTAACTTGTGTACACTTGGGAAATAATGCACAACACACACACGCAAAAATAAACTTTTCTGAGAATCTTCTCCCAGTTAAATTTAATTTAAGAGCACTTATGAAATTTGAACTTAATGTACTCCTGGATAATGGTTTCTTTTATGTTTTTATAGTAAAAAGAGTGTACAGTGGGCTTAGAGTTACATAAGTAAGGTAATGAGTACATTTCCTATTCTTACATCCTCTTTTGTTTTTCCTGTGGTATCCGTTCCCTCCCCATCATTCCAATTCCCCCTCCCAACCCCAAGTTGTAAAGTTCGTTTTCTACATAGTGTCTTGTTCATATCATTTTTACAATAGGTTATACTGAATCTTTGTTTCAGCATTTTGTTGTTTCCTTTCTCCTCCCCACACTAGAAAAATGTATATGCAAGTTGCAGGGCACCAACATCATATCCATTGAAAACAGGTGTTATATCATGGGGGAAAAACAAGGAGGAGAAATGAAAAAATCACATAGTACATTTTAGATACATTTAAAATAATTGCAATAAAGAAAAAAAAAAGTTGTGTCCCTTTCTTGGGGCTCATTTTACTTAACATTATTTTATATGGCCATATGTACATGAATAATGTTTTTATAAGCCATTTAAATTTTATATTTTGTATTTACTAAGTTGTGTCTGAAAAGCGTGTTACCTCATGTCCAAAGATGTCTATGTGCTAGTTCAATGAAGCCTGAAAACATTAATTTTTACCACGAGCAGTGCCATAGATTGTTACTGGACGTAGAAGGAACTTTTACTGCAGGTGGAAACTGATACCAAAAGAGGAATTGAACATAGAGAAATGACAAAGAGCAAGTAAGTTTTTGCTATACAAGAAAAGAACTCATTGTCCAAATTCAGAAACATTGAAGTTATACCTTGCATACTCGCAGACCACAAGAGAATAAATTTAGAATTCAAAAACAAAAGCCACCAAATAAATTCCTGTACCACATGGAGGTTGAAGAATACACTGCTGAATCACGAGTGGGTCATGGAAGAGATTAGAAACAAAATTCAATTATTCATGATATTCCTCAAAAATGAACACACAAATTATCAGCTCCTCTGGGACACAGCAAAGTCAGAACTCAGAGGCAAGTTTATAGCTCTGAGTCCCTACATCCACAAATTGGAGAGATCTGAAACCAACAATTTAATTAGACATCTGAGCCTCCTTGAAAAAGAGCAGCAAGATAAACCTCAATACAGTAGATGGAAAGAAATAATTAAAATTAAATCAGAATTAAATGAATTATAATTAAAAAAACCATAGAAAGAATCACAAAACAAAGAGTTGGTTCTTCGAAAAAATTAACAAAATAGACAGACTCTTAGCAAATTTTAACAGAAAAAGAAGAGAAAACACCCAAATAAATAAACTCAGAGATGAGAATGGACAATTCACTACAGAAACAACTAAGATTCAGAACATTATAAGGGAATAATTCTCAAAACTTTATGCTAATAAGTTTGAGAACTTGGCAGAAATGGACCTTTTCCTAGCAAATACTGACATGCTGAAACTAAATCAAGATGAGTTAAAGCATCTTAAGGGGCCCATATCAAACACTGAAATAGAAGTAGAAATAAGAGACCTCCCATCTAAGAAAAGCCCAGGACCAGATGGTTTTAGAGCAGAATTCTACAAGGCTTTCAAAGCAGAGCTCACACCAATACTCCTCAAACACTTCAAAAAAATTGAAAGAGAAAGTGCACAACCGAACTCATTCTTTGAAACCATCATAACCCTCATCCCAAAACCAGGCAGGGACTCATCAAAGAAAGAGAACTATAGACCTATTTCTTTGATGAACATTGATGCAAACTTCTCAACAAAATTTTGGCCAATTGAATTGAACAATTCATCCAAAAAATCATGCACCACGATCAAATAGGATTCATTTCAGGGATGCAAAGTTGGTTCAATATACGCAAATCAATTAATATAATTCATCACATCAACAGGAGCGAGGATAAGAAAAACAAGGTTATCTCAATAGATGCAGAAAAAGCATTTGACAAGATCCAACACCCCTTTATGTGAAGGTTCTGGAAAAATCTAGGAATCCTTGGAACATTCGTCAATACAATAAAGGCTGTATAAGACAAACCAACAACCAGCATTATACTTAATGGTAAAAAACTAAAGCCATTTCTCTTAATTCAGGAATGAGACAAGAATGTCCACTCTCTACACTTCTCTTCAATCTAGTATTGGAATGCCTAGCTACAGCAATAAGACAAGATGCAAGCATTAGAGAGATCCAAATAGGGAAAGAAGAAGTAAAACTCTCCCTCTTTGCAGATGACATGATCTTGTATTTAAATAATCCCACAGAATCCACTCCAAAATTACTCAAGGTGATTCAAAATTTTGGCAAAGTAGCAGGGTATAAATTTAACCCTCAGAAATCAATGGCTTTTCTGTATGCCAACAATGAGAAAAGTGTGGCTGAAATTATGAAAGCAACTCCATTCAGAATAGCCCCACAAAAAATAAAATACCTAGGAATTAACTTCACCAAAGAAGTGAAGGACCTCTATGATGAAAAGTTTAAAAAACTGAAAAGGGTAATCAAAACTGAACTTAGAAAGTGGCAAAAACTCCCATGCTCCTGTATTGGAAAGATCAACATCGTGAAAATGCCAATACTTCCCAAGGCTATCTACAAATTCAATGCGATACCTATCAGTATTCCAACCTCATTTTTCAAGAAAATACAAAAGGCAATCCAAAAATTCATCTGGAGCAATAAGAGACCCTGAATAGATAAAACGATCCTTAACAGAAAGAACTGTGCTGGAGGAATATGAATACCGAATTTGAATTCAACTACAAAGCCACGGTAATCAAAACAGCTTGGTACTGGCACAAGAACAGACATCAGGACCAATGGAATAGAATTGAAAACCCAGAAATGAACGTTCAGACCTACAGCCATCTAATCTTCCATAAGGGAGCTAAAAAAAAATAGAATAGAAAAAAGACACCCTCTTCAGTAAATGGTGCTGTCAAAATTGGTTAAATACTTGTAGAAAACTAAAGCTGGATCCTTATATATCACCTTGGAGTCAAAGCAGACACCCTGAAAACATTACACGATGGAATAGGAAAAACACTAGGTCTCCTTGTCACAGCCCGAAATTTTCTTAATAGAGACCCAGAAACACAACAAATCAAAGAAAGGTTGGACAAATGGGATTGCATGAAATAGCAGAGCTTCTGCATGGCAAAGGACATAACTAGCAAGATTAACAGAAAGCCCAAAGATTGGGAGAAGATCTTCACTAGCCATAAAATGGACAAGGTTCTCATATCTAAAATATACCTGTAACTCAAAAATTTAAATCCCCCAACAAATCTTCAAAGAAACAACTGTCCAATAAATAAATGGGCTAAAGACTGAAAGAGAAACTTCTCTGAAGAGAAAAGAAGGATTGCCAAAAGACATATGAAGAAATGCTGAACCTTCCTAGACATAAAAGAAATGCAAATCAAAACAACGTTGAGATATCACCTCACCCCAGTTAGAATGGCTATAATCAAGAATTCTAATAACAACAGATCCTGGAGGGGATGTGGACAGCGGAAACCTTAATGAAGTGTTGGTAGGAGTGTAAACTTGTTCAACCACTTTGGAAAGCAGTATGGAGGTTCCTCAAGAGACTCCACATAGAGCTCCCCTATAACCTAGCAATCCCACTTTTGGGCATTTACCCAAATGTTCACAAACAAGGCCACACTAGAGGTACCAGCACGACTATATTTATTGCAGCCTTATATACCATAGCTAAGGTATGTAAGCAACTCAGATGCTCCTCAGTAGATGAATGGATCAAGAAAATGTGGTATATATACACAATGGAATTCTATGCCTCCATCAGACAGAATGACATTGCCCCATTTGTTAGGAAATGGAAAGACTTGGAAAAAATTATATTAAATGAAGTAAGCCATGCCCAAAGAAACATAGGTTCCATGGTTTTCCTCATTTGCAATAACTAGTATATGAGTCAAACAGAAAAGGTCAGATAAGTTGAGGTTAGGGAAATGAACCCTAAGATATGTATTCCAATTTTTTTTCTTTCATGTGATTGTTTCTCACACATTTGTAAGATGATTTCCTTGTTCCTTTGTAGGTCCCTTCCCCATGGCATAACAATAACCCCTGTTTTCACAATATTTGATGTCGGTATAATTTGTGGAGGGGATCAGAAAAAAACAAATCATTTAAATAGGAATACAGGTGGACCCATTGCAACAATGAGATGTACAAGTCATTATGTCGAAAATGAACTTTACAACTTTGTTGGTGGGGGGAGGAGGATTGGATGGGGGGCGGAGGGGAGGATGGGAAGGGGTGGGAAGGGGAAATCAAGTAGTAGGCTACAATGCTTGATAAAAAAAATGTACTCATTATCTTGCCCATGTTATTGTTACCCCTCTGTACACTATTTTCACTATAAAAATATATATTCATTGTTAGAAAAAAAAGAATCCAAGGCTTGAAAGAAACTCTGTCCCTGACTTTTTTCGAGTGTGTTCTTTATTCATATAAAAATTGTCTGTAAACTTCTTATTGAAAGTATTACAAAAGTAAACAAGGTGCCATTTGAAGGCCAGCATAGAACAAAATGAAATAATGTTGTTTTAAAAATGTTCTATTGCAAGGAAACAAAGACTTGGTGGTTTTAAATTGTCTTATGCATGGATATTTCACTACTGAGATGATTCTGCTGTTGCAGGAGTCACTTATAAATTCCTTTAGTCTTGTCCTGAATTCTCCAGCGCAATTAGTATTCCAAAAAAGCAGGACCCAGTGAGTATGATCAGCAAAAGGAGCCTGTCCTCAAACCACTGCTTTAAGGATGGTCCCAAAGAAATATGTGCGTTTTTTCGCTTGTTGGTTTGTTTAGTTTGTCCTGGTCCTGGAGCTTGAACTCAGAGGCTGGACCATGTCCCTGAACAAATGTCTTCCCTGGCCAACTTCCCCCAAAGCTAGTACTCTACTGCTTGAGCCAAAACTCCACTTCTGGCATTTTTGGTGTTTAGTTCCAGATAAGAATGTGACAGACTTTCCTGCCTGGGTAGGCTTTGAATTGAGAAAGTTAGAAAGCCAAGTGACATCAACTGTATCAAGATTTGTGTTTTGAACCAAGAAATAATAGATGAAGTTTATTATAAAGCTAATATTTGACAATTTTTAAAAGAAAATAATATGTCTAAAAATGAAGCCATAACTTAAATAATTCCCCAAATGTAGGTGCCTGAATCATTTTGGAAGCATTTTTTCATCTGCTTGGGAAGATAACTATCGACTTCATAGATCCTTTTGGGGAAACTTAGTCATATTTTCCTGTTGTCACTGGCTTTGTACACATGTATGCTGTACATACTTCTAAGGGCCTTACATAAAGGAAGTCTTGAAATTCTCAACAATATTTAAGTAAGATGCTCCCTATATTTATTTTCACATTTGGGGATCACTAAGTCCCAAAGTTGTGTAGAAGGCTAGGGTTAGAATATGTACATAAAATCTGTCTCCTAATATTATAAGATAATTTATGTCATTTTGAGTTACAGTTTCTAAAGTAATAAAAAAAAATAAGGTAAAACAGTAACAGAAACATAATTTTCTATCTTTCCTAACTTTCCAAAAGAAATTAGAGAATCCAGTAAAGTTACACCAATCCCAGGATGGTATAGGATTTTTTAGGATCACTAGATGGTGAAAAAGAATATAAAAAAATGGTTCCCCTGGAACAATGGGAAACAAAATCTATACCTACAGATTTTGATATACCTGGAAAATAGTTTCTACTATGCTATGTCTTTAATATTTTAGGTTTGTTTACACAGCAACTTTCTTCTCTCAGGAAATGACTCTATTCCTACTTAAGGTTTTGCAGCTTATAACCCAGTAAAAATAATGCTTCTAAATGTAAACAAGCATGAAACTTACAGTAACAAAGGCTACTTCCGTTGCCGTAGGTGATAAATAAGAATGCTCTTGGGGAATATTCAAAACATTTTGAACTTTTTCATACCTTTCCTCTTCTCCAACATGAGAAGTTCTAGTCATTATATGTAAAACATTAATAAAGGATTCTTATATTTTTTATTGTTCACACTAAAGCAAATACACTTTTCCTTCTTGGAAGCCTGACTTTGAAAGAGTCAGACACTCAGAATTATATTATAGACAAAAGTTTACCGCTTTGGCTTAGGTGTTTTCCTGCCTTTGGGTGTTGCTCTCTATTATTTTGGAAACTATATAGAAAAACAAGAAAAAATCCATTATGCTTTTGTTGAATTTTTCAAAGTCAAGATTTCTTCAAACACAGTTTTCTGTTCCCTTCTTCACTGCTAATTAAAGTTTAATTATTGCACTTTAAATAACAAAAACATACTTTAATGTATATTCTCATTAGAACAGATGAAAACAGGCGTGTCTGCCATTGCTTTTTAAATTGTTTCCAAGTATTTTTCTTGGCTACTTTCATTATTGCCTTTGTTCCAGTCTTCTAATCAGGAACACAGTGTTACACAAAAAGATCTTCCCAAAATATAGGATGTTAAGCAGAAAAAAATAGATGTATAATTAAAGATTTTCATCTCTTAAGAGATTGAAAAGCTCAGAAGACATTTTGCTATTACTGTCATGGTTCTTAAACTAAATGAAATGCATGTAAATGTGACAGTTATTCCAAACAATAATTATGGCTTATATTTTTCTGTTCCAATGAAATGAGTAACTTTACTGTCAATGAAATCTCTGACAATGTTGGAGGGCTTATTGATTTTAAGGTAGGAAGGTTAATGTTAGAAAGTCAAGGGAGACTCCTAAAACAGCACTGCCTATCACTTACCAATTAATTATACTTATGGCATATAAGTATATAAATACATAAGTGTGAATTGATTGAGAAATGTGTGACTTACACAATTGATACAATGGTTACCAAAACCAGAAAACACTTCTCCTCATTTATATAAACTATTATAGCTAGTGAGGATTTCAAAATTTTTAGAATTATATTTTAACATTTATGCCAAAATATTTGCTTATTTTTAACAGTTTATTTTTAAATTTTTTGTTCGTGGGGTTTGAAATCTGGGCCTGGACGTTGTCCCTCAGCTCTTGATCTCAAAGATAGTGTTCTACCACTTGAGCCACTGCCAGTTTTCTGGTGGCTCATAGAAGATAGTCTCAAGGAGCCGGCTCCAGTGGCTCACGGCTGTAACCCTAGCTACTCAAGAGGCTGAGATCTGAGGATTGTGGTTCAAAGCCAGCTGGGGCAGGAAAGTCTGTGAGACTCTTGTCTCCAATAAAACCACCAGAAAACAGGAAATGGTGCTGTGGCTCAAGTGGTAGAATGTTAAACAAACAAAAAGTCTCGCGGACTTTCCTGCCTAGCCTGGCTTTGAACCATGATTCTCAACCCTAAGACTCCTTAGTAACTAAGATTACAAGCAAGAACCACTGGCATCTAGCTACATAATTATTTTTTACACATTTATGAAGTATGGAGTGGTAATCCCATTCATTTATATGTTGTGTAATGATCAAGCTATATCATATCCACTAGTTTCTGTATGTAACATTTCTTTTTAGTGAGACTGCTCGAAAAGTTATCTTTTGGCAGGGATGAAATGTCTATTCTTAACTATAATCACTTTGCTCCTTTTGGTATACAATTAATATGTTTACTTTTAGTATTGGAAGTCTGTTAATTAAACTCATAGAAAACATGAATTTTATGGTGAGAGAAGCTTATGGTTCTATTACTTGTTTTAGGAAAACAATTATGCCTTTTGTTTTCAATTATATTTCTGTGGGAATGTGAAATATTCATTGATTTAACTGTGAAAGTTGATAACTGTTACATTATATCAAGTTGATTCTAAGTTGTATTTGAAAATTGCACATGTAACACAAATATGCTTCCACTTTCTTCCACCACATAAGTAAAGAAACACTAAAGCAAAGCTTGGTGTTAGTGGCTCATGTGTAGAATCCTAGAAACTCAGGAGGCTAAAACCTGAAGATTTTGGTTCAATGTCAGTCTAAACAGACAAAAATGTGAAAACTTATCTCCAATTTTCCAGCAAGAGGGAGAAGATGAGAATGTGGCTCAAAGGATAGAGTGTGATCAGCCGTGAGCTAAAAGTACAAGGAAGAAAATTAAACATTGAGTTCAAGCTCTTAAAATGGCATAGACACATAAGACAACAATAAAAAGTAATATAAACATCAATAATGAAGACAAAATAGTAGAAAAGATCATGAGAAATGTTGCATAAATAGCTGGAAGACAGAAATCATTTGACAGAGTTTTGATTCAGGAGAGGGAAAAATCACAGTCTCATTGGTACAATCTCATTGTACTCATTTGTGTTGAAACCTGGCTACTGGGTAACAAGTGAAAGAGTAGATTGGATTACCTGACAGAGCAGACTTTGCCTGTGACTGACTATGCAACATCCCATTCTGCAAAAATCTAAAATTGTGCTTCCTAATTTAAATAAAACCCCATATTAGATACTATCTGGTCCACACAGACTGGGGTCCTTATTTTGAGGCTTCAGACTTATGTGAGGCTTTTGTTAATAACCAGTCCTGTTGTACCCCCTTTCCTTTGTGCACCTATACCTTACAAAGCTGGCACCAAGCCAAGGCGTTGAACTAGACACCATGGCCTTAATCTCTCCTTTTCTCCAGCTACAACTCTTTTCACATGCTGTCTCTGTCTTAGTATTAGTTGTTTTCTTACTAATCCCCACCAGAAAACTCTTATATTCACGTAAACGCACTATAAACATCCTAGTTCAAAAAGGGATTAAAGGTTTACCATTGGCTGAGGCTCTCTTCTGTTGGTTTTCTCCCTAATAAATCTGTGCTACAATATCTCTCTTTTCTTCATGTCTTTTGAGTCTGAAAAATGATTGATTCGGTTTTATGTAATCCCATTTATCCAGCCTTACTTTGGAAGTTTTGACCTGTCCAAAGGAGCCCTCGTGTTTCCCTTAACTCTTCCTGTAAAATTCTAAGGTATTGGGACTTACATTGAGGTCTTCAACCCATTTGGAATCGATTCTGGTGCAGGAGGATATATAAGGATCTAACTTCAGTTTTCTGTGTACAGATAATTCCATCAGCACAAGTTTTTAAAGAATTTGTCTTTCTTCCATCTTGTGTTTCTGGCTCCCTTATCAAAGATTATGTGCCTATAGGAGTGGATTCATTTCTGGATCATCAGTTCTGTTCTATTGATGGAAATATGTGCTTCTATTGAGAAGAATGGCATTACCACATTCCTGAGGAAATTGACTTCTCTGTAAACTGAAAAGCAAAATTATAAGTTTAGAATACAAAATTGAGGTAAGTTTTGAACACATAAATTATAATATATAGAAAAAAATGTGAGAGAGAAAAGATAAGATGAAAAGTAGAGTAGCTATAAATTGAAGAACTCATAAACAATTACCAAAACTATACAAGGGAGCTGGGGTAAAGCTCAGTTGTATGACTAAACTAATATATACAAAGCCATGGGTTCAATCTCCAAGAAGACCTAATAATAAGTTAATAAATAGTAATAATAAAATAATTACTTGAAATAAATGCTTTCATATTAGAGAGGCCTGAATCCTAAAACAGCAAAAAAATACCCTCAATTCTTGTATCCAATGACATGAAAATACAAGAATGAAGAGGAAATAGTTTACCTTTTCTCTCCTTTCTTTTCCTTTCCTGTTTTCTTCTTTTCTTTTTTCCTTTGGCACTACTGGTGCTTGAAGTTGTTAAGGCTCTGACCACTTTAGATTATTTTTCAGATGAGGTATTACTTTTTGGCCAAGCCTCCCTTGAGCAATAATCTCTTACCTATGGTTTCCACAAACGAGAGATAACAGGGAAATTACCCTATATCTTGCTTTCTTTTTTGGATTTTCTCACGACTTTTTTTGGTCAGAACTGGCCCTGGATATCAGTCTTCTAAATCTCTGCCTTCTAATTAGCATGGCGTAGTTCATCTAAAGCTTGGACCCATATTATTATTCATTGTAAACATTCAATATTGACTTCTGTTTTCTAGATATCTTTAAATTCAATTGAGGTTAGTATGGATCTTTATGATGTTATAAGAAGAACATAGAGAATCCCTTGAATAGTTTTTTCAGTTTCTTTAAATATTTATAGTATGATATTAAAAGTAGGACATTAATATTTCACAAGTACCTTTTGTAGACTTCAATTGTTTTAATGATTTTGTGCACACATTAAGTTCAATATAATTTTATCAACTCTATATGAATAGTTACAGACACGTTTCTTTAAGTCTGTCTCATGCTTCCCTTTTATAATTAAACCCACTACATCCCTTGGTCCTATCCCAAACCTGTTTCATCCTGGAAACCAAAACACATTTTTTCTCCGATTTCTAGGTCATGCAATAAATAAGCTTTTAGGATTGTCCTCAAAGCTATGGTAGATTATTCCCTGTTGTTGTATGCCGTAATATTGTATTGTATTCACTCGATTAGCCTTTTGGTTCTGTTATTAGAGAATGTAGCACAATTCGTTTCCCATTCACCTGAAGAAAGCCTGAATTGATTTCCATTTCTTTAACTAGAGGAAATAATGCTGCTATAATACTCTGGGTTTTGGCCTTTGGGTGAATGTTACAGCTTATTTCTATGAGACAAACCTGAAGAGCTCAATTCCTGTGCTATACTCTAGGTGGTTGCATATTTCATATTCTAGGAACCTGTCAAAATGTTTTCAGAAGTGGCTTTCTCATTTGAGATTCCTGCCAGCATCCAGTTTCTCTGTTTCTTGATAGCATTTAGTATGGTCAATATTGTATTATGTGCAGTAATTCTCATACATGTTTTATGATGTCATTTTTGTTTTAATATACCTTTATTTAGTGACTGATGATGCCTTTCTTGGGCTTATTTTTCACAAGATGTATTTTGCTAGTTTCTAATTGATGTTCTTTTTAACATTAGTTTTTGAGAGTTCTAGGTACAGTCTAATTTGAGACATTCTTCAGGTATAGGATTTGCAAATATTTTATCCTTGACTATAGGTACACTTCATCAACATTACCTTCATCATCATTATCATCATCATTATCATCATCTGTTGGGTCTTTGTCCATCCCATGAAAGAGGGACGGGGTCTGAGGAAAGGTAAGTGCGGCCGCTGGCCCTTTACCCAGCCTCCCTCAGCCGGGAAAAAAAATCAGACGCAGCAGGAGGTCAAGTCAAGCAGGAAGGAACTCGTTTATTAACAAAGAACAGCACTTTTTAAAGCAAAAAAGAGCAGGTGGCATGACAAGGGAGGAAGAGAAACCAATCACTGTCAAGGTCACACCCTATCATGAACCTAAGCTTCCATGGGCTGGTTACACACTTAACATAAAGCAAATTGAGCTCTGCCCACTCAACTCCCTCTCAGCACCATCTTTGCTGCCCATGTGCCCTACAATAATCATCACCATCATCATCATCATCATCATCATCATCATCATCACTATTAGTAGTATTACTACCATTAGTTTTGTACATGTATGTATGGTCCTGGGACATGAACACAGGATCCCTGAGATTAGTCGCAACTTGTTAATAATATACCATTTCAGTCATGCCTCACTTCTGGCTTTTTTGCTGATTAATCAGAGATAAGATTTTCAGGGACATTATTTTGTGGGCTGCCATCCATCAGCAATACTCACATCACAGCCTAACAAGTAGTTAGGTTGAGATACATGAGTCCCCTGCATATGAGCTTTCACAGTCTAAATTATTTTATACATTTTTGAGTTCTACTATATCAAGTTTTCCTTTCCTATAATTTTAATGCCAAATTTAGGTATGCTTCATCTCCAAAATTGTCAAGGCATCTTCCTATGTTATACATTTACATCCCTCTTTTTGTTTTATAGGCCACCTTCAAATCCTGCTTGAAGTTAATGTTTGAATAAATTATTTTAAGTCAATGTTCACTTTTTAATTCTCCCCAAGATTGTCTAACCTATCACCACTTATTAAAGAGAATGTCACTCCACAAGTGTTTGGTTTTACACTCTTATTAAATATTCCTTGATAATAATTATGTGGCTCTAATCTGGTGCCCTACAGACACATTGAACTGTATAATCTTTCCTCTACAAATATAACAATTTTACACTAGCAGCTTTAATATTGGATAGAGAAATATATTC